>NC_133772.1:54769124-54820915 GCF_003597395.2 Chelonoidis abingdonii
GGCCTCATCCTCCCTGATTGAACTAACCTTGTTATCTCTAGCTTGCTTGCTAGCATATATATACCTGCCCCTGGAAATTTCCACTACATTTATCTGACGAAGTGGGTATTCACCCACGAAAGCTCATGATCCAAAATGTCTATAAGGTGCCACAGGATTCTCTGCTGCTTTTACAGATTCAGACTAACACGGCTACCCCTCTGTCTCTTGATTTAGCTTATATCTCCTGGGAAGGAGTTTAAACTAAATCAAAAAAGCCATGCATACTGGAATAAGAGTGTCCACATGTTGTTATTGTTTTACCAGTGTTACTATATCTGTATAACTGGTAAACTTTCCTGAGTAGACAAGGCATTAGGCTTGGGTGCTTTTGAAAATATTACTCCAATCTAACTCGCATTAAAGTCAATGGAAAGACTTCCATTAACTTCAGTGAGAATTGGTTCAGTTCCTAACAGAATTGATGAGGCCTTGAAGTGAAGATATTATAGGAGGATCACCTTTTCCATTCAGGTACCCAGCTATTTATCTGTCTGCATAAGTGAAAGTATCAAAAACCCTATTGTGCTAAAAGACATGCAAATTATGTTTTTTATGTGAACTTAGGAAACTTGTAAGTTAACCCTTCCAAGAGCATCCCTGTTGCATTTTTACAACAATAAGAAGGCTGAGGGCATGTCTAGACTAAGAAAATCAGTTGTGTTGTAAAACATGCTGTGGGCGGAAGTTCAGGATTAAATTAACCATAAACAACTACCACGTTTTGAAATAAGACTTGCTACACAGGGTGCAAAATCCTATCTAAAATCATGTTCGTTGGAACGTTAGCTAATATATTTTAAAACATGACCTATTTTCAAATGTAGGCTTGAGTAAAGCTCAGCAGTGCTGAAATGTGAATGAGGCAGAGACACGTACTGACGTAAAGGAGCCACACCACAACAATTTTCTGTACTAAAATATAACTCATTCCTGAACATTAAGTTACAAATTGTTTAAAATGTCTTCTGTGCACCTGAGGCACGCTCGTCACAGTTAGCATCCGATGAAGTGGTCTATAGCCGAAGCTCATGCTCAAATAAATTTGTTAGTCTCTAAGGTGTGTGATACAGGATGGCCAGAGGGCAGCATGAGAGTGTTAGATGGGGGCCTTATTCCCTGCCAAGGGAGGAAGGTTTGCTTTAGATTAACTAGAGCACCTGACTCCAATTAGAGCACCTGACTCCAATTAGAGCACCTGACTCCAGTCATGTGATAAAAACCCCTGCTTCAGTCAGACAGTGTGGGAGTTGAAGGAGGAAGGTTTGATTGGAGCAGAGTGCAGGTTGCAGAAGTTGCAGAAGAGAAGAGTTTGATAAGAGAGAAATAGAAAGTTTGGAGGAGTGCTGCGGTGGATTGTGAAGTCCAGAAGAAACCCTAGGTAAGGGGCACCAGGCTTGTGTAGAAGGGAGGCAAGAAGCCCTTCACAAGCTGAAGGGTAGGAGAGGGAAGTAACCCAGGGGAAGGAACCGCTAGTTCAAGTGGTTCACCACAACCCTCAGGGCCCCTGGGTTGGGACCTGGAGTAGAGGGCGGGCCCAGGTCCCTCCCTCTCCACTCCCCTCCTCCAAGGACACTAGTGGAGTAATTAAGAACCGGTTCAGAGGCAAGCAATAGCGCCCTGAACCTACCCCAGAGAAGAGAAAGCGCGAGACCCAGCAGAACAGTACCGGCAATTTGCCACAGGTGCCACAAGTACTCCTGTTCTTTTTTGCATCTAATGGAGGTTCTCAAAGTGGGAGATGTGCCCCCCTGGGAGGCACGGAATGTATTCTGGGGTGGAAGGTCAGGGTTGAGAAGCTGCTCCGCCTTTGGAGCTGGGCTCCCAGCCAGCAGCCACTGCTCTCCACTCTGCCTTCAGAACTGGGCGGCCGTGTGGCGGGAGCAGGGGCAGTATAAACTACTACAGACACAAAGAAGGGGAGCGGGGGGGTCAAAATCAAATAAGCTTGAGAACCATTGGTCTAGTGAGTAGAAAACATTGCTGGTTGGGTGACTGCACTCGATTATTTCAAAGAACAGGAGACGTGTGTGCATTCATTCAGGAGAGTGGGGGCTATAAGTATTTGATTTGCTTGCCCTCACTCCTTGTTTTTTCCTTTAGATGTCAGGATACCCCATCCTGGTTGTCACTATTTTAGAAGATACCATGCTGAATTTGCTTAGAAAACAGTGCCAGTCATTGTTTTGCCAGTTCATTTTAACACTGAATTGTTATTAACAATTAAATTTCTCTTCCACTTCCCAGCAGCATACCTTATTTGTTTGTTTGTTTAATCAATCAGTTAATTAATAATATAAGAATAGCAAGATATCTACCCAATATAGAAAAAACACAATATAAATCTTAAGAATAGCCAGTCTACCCAAGTATGCAGCCAGCTAACATCAAACAACTCTGGCACAAGGGCAAACATGGAAGCCAGCAGGCAAGTGCCACAGTATCTGAAGGGATGCCACATGTGAAAGGGGGAGCAGACTGAAGAAACAAAAAACATGCATGGGGGGGAGAGGGGGAACCCAAGAATGAGACAGCCAAAAAAAGAGGGACTTGCAGTGTTCCATAAAGGCAGTCAACAAAGCCTCCTGGCTAGGGTGGCCAGATGTCCCGATTTTATAGGGACAATCCCAATTTTGGGGTCTTTTTCTTATATAGGCTCCTATTACTCCCCCCTCCCCCCAACTGCCATCCCGATTTTTCACATTTGCTGTCTGGTCACCCTACTACTGGCAAGCCTCCTCCAGGAGGGCATTCCATATTCAATGACCTTTGACTGTGAAAGTCCCTATCCAGACCAGTTGTTATTGAATCTAAGTACAAGCAGTTCCAGTCCGCTGCAGGCAGGAACATGGAATAACAACAGGTGATTTGATCAAGTACTTAGGGTTTAAAAGGCTTGATTATATATATTTATATATTAATACTAAAAGCTTGAATTATATTATTTGGCATATTGACAGTAACTGTGTCAGATATAATTGACTCCCTCATTGCCACAGAATGTAGTAATAGCTATATAGCTTCCACATGACTAGGGAAATACCTAACCCGACAGAGGATTTACTAAACTTTTAAGCTTATTGTGAAGCTTAGGAAAATCTACAGGAGAGAATTTCCTGTAAGTACATTAAGAGTTTCCCAGCATTTAAAGCTCAATTCTTTATGGAGTCAATGAAAGTTGAGGATGCTTGTAGAAGGGTGGGAGCTGAGGGGTGGAGGGGAGCCACAGCGGCTCACCACACGCTGCCAGCCCGGTCCCTTGGCTTCAGGATTGAGGCCACAACGCCGAGTCGCTAGGGAATTCGGGCCTTCCTCTGCAAGGCTGAACAGCAATAGTCGGGCTTCCCCGGGTTAATAGGCTCAGGCCCTCAGGCAGGGCTGAGCAGCAATCAGTGAGTTTATAAACCGGGCCCTGAAGCTGGGCGGGGTCCCAAGCAGTTCAAGCTCAGGCCTCTCAGCTGGGCTGAGCAAACACAGTGGTGGTTTGTACAGCCCAAGCCCAGTCTCAGGGCAGGACAACAAACACAGTTACGAGTCAGGCCCTCGAGCAGGGGCTGAACAGCAAGGTAACCTGTACAACAGGTCTCCTCAGCCCAGGGGGGAGGGAGAGTCTGCCACCCTTGGAAGGGTGGCAGGGGGGACGCAGGCTCTCCCACTCCACTGCCTCCCAGCCAGGGGCCCTAGCAGCGGCAAGGATTCGCTGCAATCAGTGGGGGTCCTGGCCGCAACACACTGACATAGGCTCTAGGGAAATACAGCCTGACTAGGGTCGGCTACCCCCGGGCTACTTCCAATCTCCCCCTCACTGGGTACCTGCCATCCGCCAGCGCCATCCGGTGGGTCCCAGACCATGGGTTCCTCAGGGTACCGGGCGTCGGGAAGTCCAGGCCACTCCTCTGTGTACCGGGTGTGGGGTGGCTCAGGCAGCTCCTCTAGGTGTCGGGAAGCTCAGGCAGCTCCTCCGGGTACCGAGCACGGGGCAGGTCAGGCCAGCATTCCTCCGGGTACCGAGCACGGGGCAGGCTGGGCCCAGCGGTGGTTCAGGCACCAGCATCTGTCCTCTCCAGCAGCCTCCCGCCAACTGAGCGCCGAGGCTGGGCTTTTATACTTCCTGTCCCGCCCCTTGACTTCGAGGGGGCGGGGAAAGGCAGAGGTGGCTCCGTCCACTGCCGCGCCTGTTCTGGCTTGTCCCTCTTAGGTGCGGCGGGGAGTGAGGCCTCCTCGCTACGCCCCCCCCCCCAAAGCTGACCCCTGTCCATTGGGGTCAGGCACCTCTACTTCCGCGAGGCAGGACAAGAAGTCGGCATTGAGATGCTCTTTATCGGCCCAGTGGCGGACGGCAAAAGCATATGGTTGCAGCATCAGATACCACCGCGTGAGCCACATATTATTATTTTTCATCTGCGCCAGCCAACGAAGCGCAGCGTGGTCCATGACCAGTAGGAAAGGGGCCCCCAGGAGGTAATACCTTAGGGCATCACAAGCCCACTTCACTGCCAGGGCCTCCTTCTCGATCACGGCGTAGTGCCGTTCCCGTGGAAACAATTCCGGCTAAGGTAGACAACGGGGTGCTCTTCGCCATCCACCTCCTGGGACAGAACCGCTCCTAACCCCACCTCTGAGGCGTCTGTCTGGAGGACGAACCCACGGGAGAAGTCCAGACTATATAGGAAAGGTTCCCAGCAGAGGCAGTCTTTAAGGGCCTGGAAGGCACAGTCGCACGCTGGGGTCCACACCACCCGTTGAGGGCTGTCTTTAGTGAGGAGGCCCGTTAGCGGGGCTGCAATGGATGCAAAGCTGGGGATGAACCTCCGATAGTAGCCCGCCAGTCCGAGGAACCGGCATACCTGTTGTTTCGTGGTGGGGGGTGGGCAGGCGACTAGAGCTTGGACCTTTCCCACGAGCGACCTCACCTGTCCCCTGCCGATAGTGTATCCCAGGTAGGTGGTCTCCTGCCAACCGACACGGCACTTCTTTGGATTAGTGGTCAATCCAGCATCTCGTAGGGACCGCAGGACTGTGGCTACCCACTCTAGGTGGTTGTCCCAGCGCTCGCTGTAAATAACCACGTCGTCAAGGTACGCGGCTGCGTACTCGTGGTGTGGCCAAAGGAGGCGGTCCATAAGTCGCTGGAACATCACCGGGGCCCCATGGAGGCCGAAGGGCATCCGGGTAAAGTGGTAGAGGCCCGGTGATGTGGCAAACGCAGTCTTTTCTCGGGAGGCGGGGTCGAGGGGGATTTGCCAATACCCCTTGCTGAGATCGAGGGTGGTGAGGAAGCAGGCCTCGTCCAAGCGGCCCAGCAGCTCGTCTACTCGCAGCATCGGGTACGCATCAAATTTCGAAATGGAATTGATGTGGCGAAAGTCGATGCAGAAGCGCTGGGTACCATCCGGTTTGGGGACCAGGACCACGGGGCTATGCCATTCACTCTGTGACAGCTCGGTGACGCCCAGTTCTAGCATCGCCCAAATTTACTCGTCTATGACGTGCCGCATCCGATGGGGTAGGGGCCTTGTCGCCTCTTGGATCACCACCCCCGGCTCAGTCTGGATAGTGTGGCGTTCAAGGGTCGTACAGCCTGGCTGGGTGGTGAAGGTTCTACGAAACGCCTGCAAGAGGCAGCCCGTTTGCTTCCGCTGTTCCTCTGTTAGTGGGAACAGTTAGTTCCTCCCAAGCTGGGGCGTCGTGGGGTTGTGAGGCGGTGCAGCCCGGGGCCCCAGTTCCGGTTCAGGGGTTGATCAGGAGCCCCTCTCGCTCCCAGCAAGGCTTCAGGAGGTTAATATGGTACTTCTGGGTCTTCTTCCGGCAGTTGGGCTGGTTAACCTCATAGGTGACCAGCCCGACTTTCCGAATCACTTCATAGGGCCCCTGCCAGCTGGCCAGTAACTTGGATTCACTGGAGGGCAGGAGCAACAGCACCCGGTTTCCGGGTTGGAACTCGCGACCCCAAGCCTCCCGGTTATAGGTCTGGGCTTGGGCTTCCTGGGCCACCTTCAAGTTCGCATGAGCGAGCACCCCAGCTTGGGTGAGATGATCTTAAAGCTGGAAGACATATTGTAAGAGCCCCTGAGTGGGAGAAGGGGTCTGTTCCCAGGTCTCCCGCATGAGGTCGAGGAGCCCCCTCGGGTGACAGCCATACAACAATTCGAAGGGGGAGAATTTGATGGAGGCCTGGGGCACTTCGCGGACGGCCAGGAGCCGGGGTGGGATCAACTGGTCCCACTGGTGCAGGTCCTCGGGGGAGAATTTGCGCATCATGTCCTTCAGGGTACGGTTGAACTGCTCCACAAGGCCGTCGGTTTGCGGGTGGTACACTGAGGTGTGCCGTTGCTTGACCCCGAGGAGCGCGCAGACCTGTAGCAGCAACTGGGAGGTAAAGTTGGTCCCCTGGTCGGTAAGTATCTCCCGGGGCAGGCTGACGCAGCCAAAGAACTTGATCAACTCATCGGCGATGGCCCTTGCAGTGATGCTCTGGAGCAGAATGGCTTCGGGGAAGCGGGTGGCATAGTCCACGATGGCCAAAATATAGAGAAACCTGGCCTGGCTTCTCAGGAGGGGTCCCACTAAGTCTATCGCCACCTGCTCGAACGGAGTCTCCATGATGGGCATGGGGACCAGGGGGGCTGGGGCCGTCTGGGAGGGGGTGGTCAGTTGGCACTCTGGACAGGAGGCACAGTAGCTCTGCACCTCTTGGTGCACCCCCGGCCAGAAGAAGCGGGACAAAATCTGGGCGAGGGTCTTCTCCTGGCCTAAGTGCCTGGCCGCGGGGACATCGTGGGCCAGCCTCATTACCACCCATCGGTGGCAACGCGGCACTAACAGTTGCATCCGGACCTCCCCGGTGCGGGGATCCTGGTCCACCCAGTAGAGATGGTCACGCCGTAATTCGAAGTGGGGCCAGCTTTTAGCCCAGGCTGGATTGATCAGGGTGCCATCGACTGCTGCAAGCTGGTCATACGCCTGGCCCAGGGTGGGGTCCTCCCTCTGATCCCGGGACAAGTCTGTGTCGATCTTGGGTCTCTCAGTTACCGTTGGCCGGGTTTCCCCTACCGCGTCGGCCTGGCGCTCAGGCTCCATCTCGTCAGTCTCCTCTGCAGGGCCTTCAGCGACGCAGTCCCCTTCCCAGGCGGGGGTAATCTCTGGGCTTTCCTGCGTGTGTGACCTCAGAACGTCAGCGAATTCAGGCCAATCCTGCCCCAAGATCACAGGATAGGCGAGTCGCTGGGTCAGGCTGACCACAAGAGTCCGTGTGACCCCAGCCATGGAAAGGGGGACCTGGGCGCTGGCATATGGTCGCACGTTGCCATGGGTGCACTGCGATTGAGTACCCCCTACTTGAGGGTCTTCAGCGACGTCGAGGCTTTGGCGGATTAAAGTCTGTCCACAGCCCAAGTCAACCAGGGCCCGCATCTGGCAGTCGCCGACAACTACGGGCACGGTGACTTTGGGCGCCTGCAGCGGTTGGGCACAATTTTCGCCGGCGCAGACGTGCCCGAAGTTGCACACCATCTCCGGGCAGTCCCATTGGAGGTGTCCACGCTTGCCGCAGGCAAAGCAGGGTCCGATCTTGGGCCATCCGGACTGGACTGATCCATTCCTCTGGCTTGCAGGGGGACTCAACTATGTGCGTTCCGATCGGGCATCGAGGCCCGTAGGGGTTCGGTGAGACGGCCCCTCGGGCCGCCGAAGGCAGGGTTCCTGGCCCCAGGGGGACGTTCATGCTTTGTCGCGGGCGTTCCCTCTTTTCTCAGAGTGGGGGCGATCGGGCCCGGCCGGGTGACTTAGCGGCGCCGGCCCGACCGGGGTCTCGGCCGCCAGGAAGTTTTCCATAAGGGTGACGGTGTCCGCCACCATCGGGGGCCGGTGTCGGAGGACCCATGCCCTTCCCCAGGGCGGGAGGACGTGGAGGAACTGCTCCAGAACAATTTGCTCAAGTAGTTCTTTGGGACCTCGCCAGTCGGGTTGGAGCCACCGCTTGCATAAATCCCTCAGCTCTTGAGCTGTCAGCCGGGGCCGGGTGCCCGCGCTGTAGGTCAGGCTCCGGAACCGCTGCCGGAAGGTCTCCGGGGTGACGTCTAACGCGTCCAGAATCGTCGCTTTCACCCGGGGGTAGTCCTTGGTGTCTTCGGTGGAGAGGCCTCAGTGTGCGGTCTGTGCCATTCCCGTCAGGTACGGGGCCAGCAGGGTGGCCCCCTGATCAGAGGCCCACCCAGCAACCTGGGCCACCCGCTCGAAGGTCACCAAGAATGCTTCAGGGTCATCAAGAGGGCCCATCTTGGTCAGCCGGACAGGCAGAGGGAATCAAGGGGTCCCATCCGGGCCCCCCGGCTGGGGGTCGGGGGAGCAGGGCAGTGCACCAGCTAATTGTTGCAGGCACTATCACTGAAACTCTTGAGTCTGAGTTGCCAAGTCCTGCATCAGCTGCTGCTGCTGGACCCCCAGCTGCTTGACCAACTGTTGCTGCTGCTGGAGCCGGGCGGCCTCTTGTCGTTGCTGCTCCTGCAGCTGGGCCGCCTGCTGTCGCTCTTGGGTCTCCATCAAAACTGTGAGGAGCTTGGCTAGGTCCATGTCTCCGGTGGGGGAGCGGTCTCCCCCAGCCCCTTTCTCGCAGGGGTCAAGGGCTCATGCCCACATTCTGGGCAGTGAGTCCCTGGTCAGGTGCCACATGTAGAAGGGTGGGACCGGGGCTCAATCCTTCCTGAGGGGTGGAGGGGAGCCACACCGGCTCGCCACATGCTGTCGGCCCGGTCCCTTGGCTTCAGGGTTGAAGCCACAACGCCGAGTCGCTAGGGAGTTCGGGCCTTCCTCTGCAAGGCTGAACAGCAATAGTCGGGCTTCCCCGGGTTAATAGGCTCAGGTCCTCAGGCAGGGCTGAGCAGCAATAGTCTGGCTTCCCAGAGTTAATAGGCTCAGGCCCTCCGGCAGGGCTGAGCAGCAATCAGTGAGTTTATAAACCGGGCCTTGGAGCTGGGTGGGGTCCCAAGCAGTTCAAGCTCAGGTCTCTCAGCTGGGCTGAGCAAACACAGTGGTGGTTTGTACAGCTCAAGCCCAGTCTCAGGGCAGGGCAACAAACACAGCTACGAGTCAGGCCCTCGAGCAGGGACTGAACAGCAAGGTAACCTGTACAACAGGTTCCTCAGCCCAGGAGGGAGGGGGAGTCTGCCACCCTTGGAAGGGTGGCAGGGGGGACGCAGGCCCTCCCACTCCAGTGCCTCCCAGCCGGGGGCCCTAGCAGCGGTAAGGATTCGCTGCAGTCAGTGGGGGTCCTGGCTGCAACACACTGACATAGGCTCAGGTATATCTACAGCCTGACTGGGGTCAGCTACCCCCGGGCTACTTCCAATCTCCCCCTCGCTGGGTACTTGCCATCCGCCGGCGCTGTCTGGTGGGTCCCAGACCATGGGTTCCTCAGGGTACCGGGCGTCGGGAAGTCCAGGCCACTTCTTTGCGCACCATGCGTGGGGAAGCTCAGGCAGCTCCTCTAGATGCCGGGTGTCAGGAAGCTCAGGCAGCTCCTCCGGGTACCGAGCACGGGGCAGGTCAGGCCAGCGCTCCTCCGGGGACTGAGCACGGCCCAGGCTGGGCCCGGCGGTGGCTCAGGCACCAGCGTCTGTCCTCTCCAGCAGCCTCCTGCCAACTGAGCGCCAGGGCTGGGTTTTTATACTTCCTGTCCTGCCCCTTGACTTCCGGGGCACGGGGGCAGGCGGAGGTGGCTCTGCCCACTGCCGCGCCTCTTCTGGCTTGTCCCTCTTAGGCGCAGTGGGGAGTGAGGCCTCCTCGCTACAATGATCAACACTCAATGTTAGGTTTCAGAGTAGCAGCTGTGTTAGTCTGTATCCACAAAAAGAACAGGAGTACTTGTGGCTTCTTAGAGACTAACAAATTTATTTCAGCATAAGCTTTTATGGGCTATGGCCCACTTCTTCAGGTGCATAGAATGGAACACACAGACAGAAGATATTTATGCATACAGAGAACATGAAAAGGTGGAAGTACGCATACCAAGTGTAAGAGTCCAATCCATTGAGATGAGCTATCATCAGCGGGAGAAAAAAATATTTGAAGTGATAATCGAGATGACCCATAGAAGGTGTGAGGAGAACTTAACATATGGAAATAGATTCAATTAGTGTAATGACTCAACCATTCCCAGTCTCTGTTTAAACCTAAGTTAATTGTATCTAATTTGCATATTAATTCAAGTTCAGCAGTCTCTCTATGGAGTCTGTTTCTGAAGTTTTTTTGTTGCAAAATTGCCATCTTCAAGTCTGTCACTGAGTGGTTAGAGAGATTGAAGTGTTCTTCCACTGGTTTTTGAATGTTATGATTCCTGATATCAGATTTGTGTCCATTTATTCTTTTGCATAGAGACTGTCCAGTTTGGCCAATGTACATGGCAGAGGGGCATTGCTGGCACATGATGGCATATATCACATTGGCAGATGTGCAGGTGAATGAGCCCCTGATGGTATGGCTGATGTGATTAGGTCCTATGATGGTGTCACTTGAAAGGATAGTGGACAGAGCTGGCTTCGGGCTTTGTTGCAAAGATAAGTTCCTGGGTTAGTGTTTATGTTGTATGGTGTGCGGTTGCTGGTGAGTATTTGCTTCAGGTTGGGAAGCTCTCTGTAAGCGAACACTGGCCTGTCTCCCAAGATCTGTGAGAGTGAGGGATCCTCTTTCAGGATAGGTTGTAGATCTTTGATGATGCGCTGGAGAGGTTTTAGTTGGGGGCTGTAGTTGATGGCTAGTGGCGTTCTGTTATTTTCTTTGTTGGGCCTGTCCTGTAGTAGGTGGCTTCTGGGTACTCTTCTGGCTCTGTCAATCTGTTTTTTCACTTCAGCAGGTGGGTACTTAAGTTTTAAGAATGCTTAATAGAGATCTTATAGGTGTTTATCTCTGTCTGAGGGATTGGAGCAAATGGAGTTGTATCTTAGAGCTTGGCTGTAGACAATGGATCGTGTGGTGTGTCCTGGATGGAAGCTGGAGGCATGTAGGTAAGTATAGTGGTCAGTGGGTATAGGGTGGTGTTTATGTGACCATCGCTTATTAGCACAGTAGTATCTAGGAAATGGACCGCTTCTGTGGATTGGTCTAGGCTGAGGTTGATGGTGGGATGGAAATTGTTAAAGTCATGGTGGAATTCCTTGAGGGCTTCTTTTCCATGGGTCCAGGTGATGAAGATGTCATCAATGTAGTGCAAGTAGAGTAGGGGCGTTAGGGGACGAAAGTTAAGGAAGCGTTGTTCTAAGTCAGCCATAAAAATGTTGACATATTGTGGGGCCATGCAGGTACCCATAGCAGTGACGCTGACTTGAAGGTATATATTGTCCCCAAATGTGAAATAGTTGTGGATGGGGACAAAGTCACAAAGTTCAGCCACCAGGTTAGCCATGATATTATCGGGGATAGTATTCCTGATGGCTTGTAGTCCATCTTTGTGTGGAATGTTGGTGTAGAGGGCTTCTACATCCATAGTGTCTAGGATGGTGTTTTCTGGAAGATCACTGATGGATTGTAGTTTTCTCAGAAAGTCAGTGGTGTCTTGAAGATCGCTGGGAGTGCTGGTGGCATAGGGCCTGAGGAGAGAGTCCACATAGCCAGACAATCCTGCTGTTAAGGTGCCAATGCTTGAGATGATGGAGCATCCAGGATTTCCAGGTTTATGGATCTTGGGTAGCAAATAGAATACACCTGGTCGGGGTTCTAGGCATGTGTCTGTACAGTTCTGTTCCTGTGCTTTCTCAGGGAGTTTTTTGAGCAGATTGTGCAGTTTCTTTTGGTAATCATCAGTGGGATCAGAGGATAATGGCCTGTAGAATGTGGAGTTAGAGAGCTGCCTAGCACCCTCTTGTTCATATTCCAACTTATTCATGATGACGACAGCACCTCCTTTGTCAGCCTTTTTAATTACGATGGCAGAGTTGTTCATGAGGCTGTTGATGAAATTGTGTTCAGCACGGCTTAGGTTATGGGGCAAGTGATGCTGCTTTTCCATATTAGTTACCAATATCTTAAAGTTAGAGTCAATCTTGTTGATACAGATTTCTTTGAGGAAAAGGACTTTTTACTCATTTGACAGATTAGAGAGATTTAGTATGGGACATAAGTTAAAAAAAAAAAAAGGAGAGAGACTATCCATAGCTTACTCCTTGTATTCCTAGAATTTAGGCTGTAACTCTATATTATACTAGCCACTCCTCAAAGATGATCATAGAATTATCTAGGAGTTAGATTTGTGAAATGATGTTCTGGCACTTGTCTGTTCAAGCATATTATTGATGTAGTATTATATAATTAACTCACACAAATATAGTTATGTAGAATTCAAAGATTTTCCTTATGATTGCACAATATTTAGCAAGATCTCTCTGCTACATAACTGAAATATGGATATGCCTGGATCTCATTCTTTCACAGCTCATAGGGCAGGGTCTGCTTTAAGTTCTTTCGTACATTAAATGGCCAACACTTGACGTAGTAATAAAGACTATTTTTACGTCGTGTCCTGTGCTCTGTCTGCTAGACATGAACAGACTGGACAGAGTAGTGAGTCACCTATTATGTATTGCAAAGTATGTTTGCCTAACTGCAAGAAAACACATGAAACCTCTGCACTGTATGTGCCTGCCACACCTTGGAAACCTGTCATATTGCATTTGCTTTCACTTAAACAAACTCTGAGGCCAGGTAAGAACTCTTTCCCAAATGTGAAGAAATTTGGGAGCATCAGCTTTTGAACCACAAGTATAACCATTGTGCCTCAGCAAAAGGCTGTACCTTCCCCAAAACACAGCCAGTCCTGTTATGTATGCTGTTCAAAGCCACTGCCTCCACTTTAAAAGTGAGCTGTGGCACTGTGGTTCAAAAATTGTAAGGCAGCATTTATTGCTATTGTGGTTCATGAGCCTGTGGTCAGGGATGGTCATTTGTGTTATTGGTTGATGCACAAGAGACTGCCTATACAATGTGTAACACTTAACACTTCTAGCCTTGACACATCTCAATATCCCAGCACATCTAAGAGGTGGATATGTTGATTGATGAATGCAAAAGGTGGTGTGGTTGTTAGTGCAGAAAAGCTATATTTTAAAATCAATATTCCATACTCACAAAATGGTCCCATCAACATCAGGTCCAAATAATAGCATTTTCAACTGTTAAGACTGGTTGACTGAGATAGTGGTGAGTTATAGAGCCCTTAACAATGCGTCACATATTGGGTGTAAAATTATGCAGCTCAGGTAATGCTGAAAGCTGTGTCATGGCCTGTGTAAAACCAGCCAGTGGTCCCCATTCAGTTTCTAGTGGACCTTTATTGAAAGTTTTAGGAGAAATAAGGGATGGAATAGGCATGGGCATTAAACCACTCTCTCACCCTTGGAGGTGATCACTCCATGTCAGGATTGAGTCATATGAGCCAGGGGGCAGCATAGGGAGGCTTGCACTGCTGCTGCTCCTGCTGGATCTGTTTTATGTATAGAAAACTTCAGTCTCTGTTGTTCTGTCCAGCCCCTTCCAGTACATTCGCTTTTTTTAAAAACAACACAAGCTCTAAACCAGGTTGGCCAACTCACCTGTTAACTCCTCTGTTTGGGCAATTGGCTGTGTGTATGAATACGCCCTCTGAATTCAAGTTGCCCCAGTGTATGAATGCAAAATTTGTTTAACAATTTATTCTGAATTGGTTATATCTTTTAATAGGATTTTTCTAGAAGCAAAGTCTTGGGCGCTGAAATCATAATTATATATTGGGTGTAGAGTTCGTTGGAATTATTTTTCTCCCCTCTGGAGAAAAAATGGAAACTTAAATGTTTTGATTTGAAAAAGATTTCTGGAGTCAGATTGCCTGATTTTCCTCTTATTTACATTGGTTTTATATCAGTGTAATTCCATTGACTTCAATGGAGTAACTGCTAATTTGTCCCAATGCCAGTGAGAAAAATCATGTCCTAAATATGTAGTGAAAAGAAAGAATATCACCACGTCTTCAAAAAAATCATAATAATAACAGAATGTGCTACTTCTGAATGACATTAAAACCAGATTCTGCATTAGTGTGGCTAAAAACATGCCGTGTCACGAATGATGCTGAGGCACAAGTAAAGATGTGTTGATGTGATAAGGAATTACATACGTTGTTGTTGAACCAGATCTGTTAACAGTTTTAAACAGATAAAAATAACCCATGTCTGCCAAATACAAATGACAAAGTTATTAGAGAAAAATACTTTCAATCACTAATATTATACAGTAAATGGCAGGGTGAGTTTAAAGATTCACTAAAAGTTTATTGTACTTGATATTGTTCTTTTAAACCGTAATAAACTAGTTTTGTTTAGATCCTCAGTTGCAAGGAGCACTCTTGCTCAGTGCAGGTGTATAGGGAACGAGAGACAAAAGTGGAATTACACCTAAGGACTGCTTTAACCTGTGCAGCACTGTAAGTGCCTCCAATGGGCTTTTCCACACCTGGGGATAGCTGGAGTTTGTAGCTGTCTGGCCAGGTCTGTAATACATACCTCATGCCATGTCTGGGAGGGATTAGCTTAGAGCCCTCTGGGATTTTTCGAATGACAGAGATTCTCAATATAAGTGCTGCAAATAGGTGTCAGGGGTCCCAACCATCCTACTTTTCCTATATTGCTAAACAAGAGTAAGCTTTTGGCAGGATCCCAGCTAGATGGGACTTGCTTTTCATATTAAGTTTGAAAGTATACAGTACACACTGTAGTTTATATCTAATATTCTCTACCTTGCAGACAGGAAAACATTTTCTAGTGACTGTTCTTGTTTTGGAGGGTTTTTTTACCCTACACATTAAAAAAAAATCTAAAATCTTGCAGAAGTCCGCACAATATTAAGTGCATCTACACATTCTTTAAAGGACATATATCACCATACAACTACCAAGGATAACATTTAAAAAAAACAACTTTCATTTTTGCTTGCCTCAAATTTTGGATGTCCAACTTTGACGTACAAGATGTTTCCCAAAATCAGAGCACACTTTTGAAGATATTAGCTGCAGCGACCACTCATGCTCCTAGTGAAGTCAATGGTAGTGTTGCCATTGATTTAAATGGGAGCTAGATTGACACCGAAAGTATCCATTTACAGATCTACTAAAGAGCTGTACTGAAATCTTATTTATAAATATAAGAAACACCTTTCCTATCTAGCAATTAAAATTTGCTGTAGTTAGTAAAATGAGATACCCAGGATAATTTGGTTTTGATAGTTCTGTTGGGCTGTGTTCCTGGTACCAGAATGAATAGTAGGAATGAATTAAACATACTGCACTACTTAGGAATAGTTTGTTGTATTCTTTATTAATCCATCACACATATAGGAGGATAACTGCCAAGGTAGCCCGGGGGTGGGGGGGAGGAAGGAAGCACCGGGTGGGGTGGGGAAGGAGGGAAGGACAAGGCCACACTGCACTTTAAAACTTATTGAATGCCAGCTTTTTGTTGTTTGGGCAGTCCTCTAGGGAGGAGTGGTTGGGTGCCCAGAGGCCCCCACACCGCATTCTTGGGCATCTGGGTGAGGAGGCTATGGAACTTGGAGAGGAGGGCGGTTGGTTACACATGGGATGAAGTGGCGGTCTGTGCTCATGCTGCCTTTCCTGAACCTCAACCATATGCTGGAGCATATCAGTTTGTTCCTCCAGTAGCCTCAGCATTGCCTCTTGCCTTCTGTCACCAAGCCGATGCCACCTATCATCTTCAGCCCACCACTTATAATTTTCAGCCTGCCACCTGTCCTCGCATTCATGTTGTGCTTTCCTGGACTCTGACATTGTCTGCCTCCATGTATTCTGCTGGACTCTTTCAGTGTGGGAGGACTGCATGAGCTCAGAGAACATTTCATCGTGAGTGCATTTTTTCCACCTTCTAGTCGTCGCTAGCCTCTGGGAAAGAGAAGATAGAGTGAGTGAAACATTTGCAGCTGGTGAAGGAAAAAAAGGGAGAGTGGTAGCTAAAAAGACACATTTTAGAGAACAATGGGTCGACTCTTTATTTAAAATGGGTTGGCTATTTAAAAGGAGGGGCTGTGGTTTTCAGGTTAACGTGCAGCACAAACCCAGCTAACCCCCCTACACCCAATTCTCTGGGATGATTGCTTCACCCCTCCCCCCCCACCATGTGGCTAATAGCGGGGAACATTTCTGTTCAGCCACAGGCAAACAGCCCAGCAGGAATGGGCACCTCTGGATGTCCCTTTAATAAAATCACCCTATTTCAACCAGGTGACCATGAATAATATCACTCTCCTGAGGATAACACAGAGAGATAAAGAACGGATGTTGTTTGAATGCCAGCAAACACCAGGACCATGTGCTGTGTTATGCAATGATTCCAGACTACATGCTACTGGCCTGGTGTGGTAAAGTGTCCTACCGTGGAGAATGGAATAAGGCTGCCCCCGTCCCCCAGAAACCTTTTGCAAAAGCTTTGGGAGTACATCCAGGAGAGCTTTACGGAGATGTCCCTGGAGGATTTCCGCACCATCCCCAGACACGTTAACAGACTTTTCCAGTAGCTATACTGGCCGTGAATGACAGGGCAAATTAATCATTAAACACGCTTGCTTTTAAACCATATATAATATTTACACAGGTACGTTCACCAGAGGTCCCTTCTCTGCCTGGTGGATCCAGGAGGCAGCCTTGAGTGGGTTCCAGGGTGAGAAACAGTTCCTGGCTGTCGGGGAAAACGATTTCTCCACTTGCTTGCTGTGAGCTATCTTCAACCTCCTCCTTCTCATCATCTTCCTCGTCCCCAAAACCCGCATCCCTGTTGCGTGCTACTCCATTTATGGAGTCAAAGCACAGGGGTGTGGTAGTTGTAGGGGCACCTCCTAGAATGGTATGCACCTCATCATAGAAGCAGCATGTCAAGAGACTCTGACCCGGAGTGGCTGTTTGCCTCTCTGGTTTTTCGGTAGGCTTGCCTGAGTTCCTTAAGTTTCACGCGGTGCTGCTGCGGGTCCCTGTCATAACCTCTGTCCTTCATGGCCTTGAAGATTTTTTCAAATGTTTAGGTATTTCATCTTTTGGAACGGAGTTCGGATTTGTCTCCCCAAACAGCGATCAGATCCCGTACCTCCTGTTCGGTCCAGGCTGGGGCTCTCTTGCGATTCTGGGACTCCATCATGGTCACCTTTGCTGATCAGATCGGCACTCACCTGCAGATTGCCACACTGACCAAATAAGAAATGAGATTCAAAGTTTGCAGACCTTTTCCTGTCTGCCTGGCCAGTGCATCTGAGTTGAGAGCGCTGTCCAGAGTGGTCACAATGGAGCACTCTAGGATAGCTCCCAGAGGCCAATACTGTCAAATTGCAACCACACTACCCCAACTTTGACCCAGCTAGGTCGATTTCAGTGCTAATCCCCTTGTCAGGGGAGGAGTACAGAAATAAATTTTAAGAGCCCTTGAAGTCGAAAAAACAGCTTTGTCATGTGGACAGGTACAGGGTTAAATCGATGCAATGCTGCTAAATTCGACCTAAACTCGTAGTATAGACCAGGGCTGTGTTTTTGAAAGGGCCAAGAGTATTGAATAGAAACAGCCTTCTTGAAGCTGTTTATGTTGCCATAGTTAAGTGTTGATTGCTTGTGTTGGCACTTAACAAATAAGCTAGCCATTCAGTCCCTAATGTTGGGCCAGGATGCTGTTGTGTTTCGTCAGGGCTGTCTTCATATTTTCTCTGAAGACACAGTGAAATGGAGATAAACAAGATTTGAGAAGTCGGACACAGTTTCTAGGAGCTAATCAGATGTGTATGTGTGTGATGGGATTCTTAAAAACTACTAAAATGTCAATAACAAGCATTTACATGGCATCTTTCATGCACGGATTCTGATACCACCTCTGTGAGGGAGATAAATATTATTTTCTCCATCTTACTAATGATGAAACTATGGCACAGAAAGGTGGAGTGACTTGCCCAGGCTTACACAACAAATCAGGGGCAATGCCAGGAACAGGAATCTTGTCACTGAGTCATTTGCCCTCATTTAAATGATGACTTTACCTCTTGAGAAGCATCTAACAAGAGGGTGAAAATAGAAATCTCTGTGTTGCTCAGGCCTGATCCACTCACTCCTTTATCAGTGTGATAGACTGAGTGAGTCTATATCAGTGGTTCTCAAATTGGGGGTTGGGACTCCTCAGGGGGTTGCAAGGTTATTACATTGGGGGTCACGAGCTGTCAGCCTCCACCCCAAACCCCGTATTGCCTCCAGCATTTATAATGGTGTTAAATATATTTAAAAGTGTTTTTAATTTATAATGGGGGGTCGCACTCAGAAGCTTGCTATGAGAAAGGAGTCACCAGTGCAAAAGTTTGAGAACCACTGGTCTATATCTATATATACTATGGGTCCTTGTGCATGAGCTCTGGGTCAGGCACCCCCACTTCCTGACACAAAGTTAAAATGTTGCATGAGTTTTTCAGCCATCAATGAAGATTTTCTTTCCCCACTTTTTGAAGGATATTTCAAAATATTATTTTACTGGTGTCTATAAAAGTGTTCCTATTTCAAGCTGTCAGATGTTTTGGGGAGGGTCACAGGTGCTGCTGTAAAATATGCACACTTATGTTATATAAATAGCAACAACTGGACCTGGATAGTATCATTGGAGATGTGCTCACTCACTCAACAAACTGAAAGGAGAAAATGTGGAGTATGGAACTGGCAGGAGAAATTACACAATGTCATCTATTGCTGCAATACTCCTGAGAACTCATTTCATGGTAAATTGCAGGAGGGAAATAGTAGGCCAGCAGTAATGTATTCTGTTGTCTTCTCCAATATGGTTGACACCCTTTCATGCATCTCATCTCCCTGACTTGTCTTTATGTTCATACATTTTAGAGAGAGAGAGAGACGGACTTGCAATAGCTGACTTTCAGACAAACTTGGCCGTTTTAAGTTTTCCTTTTTAAATCCCAAATGAGCTTAATCAATATCAAAGACTAAGCGACTCTAAACATTTCTTTTTTAAATAAAGTCTTGTATTGCTAAGAATTCAAAATTGCCCAACTGCTGTATAGGATGGGATTTTCAAAAACTCGTAAGGGATTGAGTAGCATAAGTCCCATTGAGAGTTAATGGCATTTATACACTACTTAGGCTCTTGAAAATCCCATTCCTGTGTGTATGCATTTACCTCCGCTGGCTTATAAATTGATCAAATCAATTCAAATTTCAAAAAACAAAAATTTCTCTGGACTGAGACAAATACTGTGTCAATGCTCTGAATGAATGTTCATAACAAGCTAGCTCCCCAGTCCTTTCTCAAAAACTGGGGTTCAAAATTGAAACACTAATAAGCTTTCAGTAGAGTTATGCTCTCAGGCATTGCTATAATTGATACAAAATAGGCCACTCCCAGCTTAGGAATGTATAGTGATAATAGCACCATCTAGTGGGCACTGGGACCTCCTGAATCTCATATCATTTGAACTTTATCACTCACTTCCTGTTTACGGGAGTACTACATGATGTTCTTGTTTTAAATTAGAGGGTTGTATGCCTGCCAGTTTATCTGGAGGGAAATAATGTAAGTAGGAAGCTCCAGGCAGTTGTGGGATTAATTCAGATTCTACATTAATAGGCACTATAGAAATACCTAAAAGAGATTTATTTAATGTGGGAATTTCTCCTTCCAATGCTGCATTGTGTTCCCTTCCAGACTTCAGAGCACTGTGGACCCCATCAACCAACAGTGTTTTTGAGGCAAACCCTTTCTGGTGGCCTGGTCTTGGATTTACTGCACTTATATACTGAAAGTGAAATGAAAAGTACTGAAAAGGCTTCAGAGTTGACCTACCTTTCCAATTATCAATATTCAAAGTTCTTCCTACTTATCCCATGGCTCTGCATTGAGTGAATAACTTTATTCAGGATGAGATTAAAATCTATACATTTATAAAATACTAATTTTCCTCTACTAGGCAGTAAATATAAAACACAATGTGAAAACACAGTAATAGCCTTCCTTGAGGCAAATACACATCACATATCCATCAGCTATCCTGAATTTTTGAAAGAAATAGTCTAATTAGTTGATGGAGATGGTGGGTAAAATCTTGATTCCATTGCAGTCAATAGGAGATTTGCCATTGACTTAAATGGAGCCAGCATTTCATCCAGGATATTTACAGAAGGAACATAGCATGACTAGGATCTAGAGTATTTCCAGCCATGGAAAAAGTCTAGTCATTCTGAAATATTCATCCAACTCAAGCCATTTTTATCACTCCTCTTTCTCAGAAAAGGCTTGGTGGCTAAAAAAGTTTGCTGGTTGTCTAAGAGCATGATGACATCTAAGATTTTCTCAGCAGCTGATATCTCAGTTTGACTTATCACACTAGTTTACAGATTCTTGTGCATTTCAAGTCAAAGATCTCTTAATTAAATATTTTTAGATTCAAATCATGTCAGGTGTTGAGCACTGCCCATGTGGTGCTGGACACCCCCAGTTCCCAATGAATGAAATGGGAATTGAACTCAGTGAGATTTGAGGGTGTCCAGTACCTCACAGGAGCTGTTCGGTACCTCACAGACTCTTAGGCCGTGGCCACACTTGTGAGTTACAGTGCAATAAAGCTGCCCACAGCACTGTACTTCACTCCCCGTCCACACTGGCAAGGCACTTACAGCATTGTGTCTCCACGGCTACAGCACTGCTGGTACTCCACCTCCCCGAGAGGAAAAGTTTATTGCGCCGCTGCTGCTGCGCTGTGGCACCAGTGTGGCCGCCCAGTGTGCTCTGATTGGCCTCCAGAAGTATTCGGCAGTATCCCACAATGCTTGTTCTAGCCACTCTGGTCATCAGTTTGAACTCTACTGCCCTGGCCTCAGGTGACCAAACATCAGACCTGCCCTTTACATTCCGGGAATTTTAAAAATCCTCTTCCTGTTTGCTCAACCAGGCATGGAGTGCTATCAGCGAATCTTTCCAGGTGACCAAGCAAGCCCCAGTATGGAGTAATAGCGAGTTAATGGACCTCATCAGTGTTTGCAGGGAGGAAGCTGTCCAGTCCCAGCTGCACTCCAGCCATAGGAATTATGATACTTTCGGGCAGATATCAAGAGACATGATGGAAAGGGGCCATGACCGGGACACACTGCAGTGCAGGATTAAAGTGAAGGAGCTGCAGAGTGCCTACCGCAAAGTCCATGAGGCAAACGGCCACTTGGGTGCTCCCCCCGCAACCTGCCGAGTCTACAAAGAGCTGGACGCAATACTTGGGGGTGACCACACCTCCACTCCGAGCACCACCGTGGACACTTCAGAGTGGGAGGAGGAGGGGGAGGAGGAAAGCGGGAGTGAGGGTGCTGGGGCAGGGGGGAAACACCCTGGCATCCCTGGAAGCATGCAGCCAGAAGCTCTTCTCGAGGAAGGTAGCGAGTCGCAGCAGCTGGTACTTGGTGGAGGACGAACAGAAAAGCAGGTAAGCGGCTTTGTTTTTGGGAAGGAATTTTTTCGATGTGGGCTTTTTGGGAGAGGAGGATTAGGGCTGCATGCACATATCACATTGCAGTAATCGGCCTCGGTTATCTCTTCAAAAGTCTCATCCAGAACATGGGCAATGCACTTGCACAGGTTTATTGGGAGAGCCACCGTGGTCCTTGTCCCAGTCAGGCTAATGTTTCAACGCCACTGTGCTGCGAGGGGCGGGAGGGACCATTGCTGCACACAGGCAAGCTGCATATGGGCCAGGGTGGAAGCCACATTGCAGAAGAAGACCTTCCCTTGCTTCCCAGGTCACCCTCAGCAGCGAGATATCTTCCAAGATAAACTTCTGTGGAAAATGTTGGGACAGTGTTCAGTGTAGGTGCCCCCTGCAGCTGTTGGCTCTCCCAAGGCACAGAAACCCAGAGGACAGTGCAGCCATGAAACAATCAGTCCCCCTTACTCACCATTTTGGGGCTCCCGTGGGTTATGCGCGCTCTCTTTGGGATGGGAAAATTATGCTATTGTGTAGACTGTGTGTGCGCTACTTAAGTGGGGGGGAATCATTACTCTGTCTGGTATAAACAATGCTGCCTTCGTTAAGATGTAACCTTGAGATTTCAGCCGTCCGTGTTATCACCGGCTGAGAGATTGCAAAGACTCAGGAAGAGGCCGCGAAAAAGCAAAGAAGACATGCTGCAAGAAGAGAATCAAAAAGCGCAGGAGTGGAGGGAGAGAGAAAGCAGGATCTGCCAGGAAAACCTAGCATGCTGGCGGCAAAGCACAGAGCACCAGCAGCAAAGCACAGATCAGCTGATAAGCATCATGGAGCACCAAGTGGACTCTATCCAGACACTTGAAGCCATTCAGGCAGAGCACTACCATGCCTGCCCCCCCACAGCCCTTGTCTCAAAACTCTTTCCCTTGTTCTCTCATTTCACCTCCAACCCACTTGCCCCAGCATCCGGGTTCTTACCGCCACCAGCTGCCTCCAACACTGTATCTTCACCACCAATGCCGCTGCAAGTGCCACTTTCCCTACTCAGCTGTACGAAGGCAGGTTTAACTCACATCGCTGTACATCTGCAAGTGTAGCCAAACCCTTTTTTATCATTTAAAAAACAAGTGCTCATTGTTACTCAGATGAAGGAATATATTGGATGACTTGTTTTTTGTTTTGCTGTCCTCCTCTTCAGATGACCTATATCTCTTGTATTATGGACGTGTCTTTCTCACTGAAGCTTCCTTCAAAATATTTTGCATTGCATTTACAAGATGCTGTTTTCAAAATGTGCGTGAATGTCGTGGTTATGAAAGTGAGAGATTAACGTCATTAGCTAGAGACAGGCATAGCAGGGACAGGTGCTGTGCATATATATCTACACAGCTCTGCCAGTGCATCTCAGTCTTGATCAGCAACATTCCTACTGTTCTAATCCTTTTTCCCTCGTGCCAAATGTTGTGGTGCTTTTTTGAGAAGTATAATTGTTCCTATTGGAGCAGAAGTCACCGTGACTGATTTTTGCTTACTTTTCAGCCTGTGCTTTTCCTGTGCTTGCATGACCTGCGCTGTCTCTGCTGTAAAGTTCAGCACCCAGCTTTGGGGACTGTTAATGTGCAGTGAAGTAATTCCGCTTGTCACAGGTTCTACATGATCTGAATTTCAAAAGCAAAGGAAATTGGAGTTAATAGTGCAGCCTCTTTCTAACTCTTTTTCCATCCTCAGTACTAATTACTAGCACTCTGTTCCATTTGACCTGCTTCATCATAGCTGAGCTATACACTGTGCGTTATTCATTGTGTAGTAATCTTACTATGAGAAATTTGAATGGTCTTTTGTATTATAAATCTTTAGAGCCAGATTCTGCACCAAAACTTAGTGGGGGACAGAATGATGTCGTGACCTCAAGGGACGAGAGCGTCTTATCCCAAACAATTTATGCACCTGTGCTTGCTGGAGAAATACTTCACTCTTTCAAGTATAGAATAATATCTAGTTATAGGCTAAATGACTGCAAATCTTGCCTCCAGGATCAGGAGTAGACAGAACTACCCACAGCCACAATTACTCATCGCCTGTCATGTATGAACCTTGGAAGAGAGATGGAAAGACTCTGTCAGGCACTGGATATACTGTTCCTATTCTGCCCCAATAAACAGTACTTCTGCATCATCTCAGACACGTCATTCCAGTACACTCTCCGTTACACAAAGCTTAATCCTTTGCAGGATTTGGCTGCTAGTACGTAAAATGTGATTTGGGGTTATATTTGTAGTACACATACTGTGCTATAAATAGTATGGAACATTGGCCAAATCTATATTCCACTGAACTACGTGCACATTCTGCCACTGACGTCACTTGGACCAGACTGGCTAACTAAAAATCATTATAAGTAACAGTTAGATACCTGAACTTTTTTCAGATAATTTCAATTAAAATTCTGCACTAGCCCAGATGGCACCATCTTAGAAAACAACAATTTCCATCACTTCACTGCACTAGCAAACGTAGTGTCTTTGTTGCAGTGGTGAAAGTGCAAGTATAGACCATGCTCAGGGTTTTCTGGCTCATCAGAGCAGAATTTCAGGACATGTAGTGGAAAGGCCTGGGTTCTTTCTACACTGAGACTTGGAGCTTTGGTAGCAAAAAAAAGGAGCACTACATTTGCAAGTACAGATAAAGTTGTAGAGTCACATTCTGTATAGTCTTTAAGCTTGATGTGTCCCTTATTCTCACAACTAAATGGAGGAAACAGTGTATCTATTGAGTTAGACTGAAACATGAGATGCTTTTGGGCACATGCACGGTACAGATGTGGATTTCCAAGATTTCACTTGACTATAGTGTTCAGCACAATGAATGAAATGTGGCTGTGTAATCTTACATTTTGCAGGGCTGTCTGCTGTTTATAGCTGACACGTCAACGCTACCACTGTAGGATACCAACAGACAGCACTGTAAAAAATGAAAGGACAACTTTGCTCACATTTCCACTTTTAAGGAGTTAAATTCTAGATATTTAATTCTTCAAAGTGTCCAGTTGGTGGTGCCAAATAGTAACTGTAAAGGTACATTTTTGTATCTAAATCTTAACTCCAAATATTGTAAGAACTGTTCTGTTTTGTGACACTTTTTCCTGTGATTTCTCCACCACACTTGCTCTAGCAATTTTCCCAGTCGTGCTTCAGTTAACGCAATGGGCCTGATACTCCACTGTCTTGCACCTTGTATAATTATGTACCCCTTGTGCAAAGGGTTGTAGACCACAATTGTTTTGATTTGGTAGCATTTAACACCCATTTTACACAAGGTATAAATGACTACACAAGGATCAAACAGCGCAGCATCAAGCCCAATCTATTTTCCATAAAATAAATGTGTTTGTTACTTCATAAATCATGAAGGAACTGTGAAAATGTACACACCTGCCTTCTTGGGTCATGGCCGTATCTGTACCTGGCATTCATGTCATTTATTTATCCCATCTGATGTGCTGCGTGGGATCTTAAACACATTTATTATGACTGCCAGCATCAGCTTACGGCATTGGTTTCTGCAAAGTTCAGTTGTCAAAACTATTTATTTTGGAAAATACCTCTGTTTTAACATTTAAAAAAAAAAAGAAAAGAAAAAAAAGAAGGGAAGGGATCCAGTGTTATGTTTTATTAGCTGAGCAGTGATGTAGAGAATGTGCTGGTGCGAACAGAAAATTTAATGCACCAGTGAGTGCTTACAGCCACAACTTGTTTTAATTCTTTTTGATATTTGATTATAAAGGTTAAAGCAGGAATGAGAATGCTAAATTAAAGTACTTACTTTCCTATGGCTCTCTGCCAGTAAAGTCAGTGCTGACGTAGAGGGGCCAAGTTTTCTGCTGGTGACAGGGAGTCAGATCAGTCTGGCTGTTTACATGAATGCTGCCTCTGTCTTTCCCTTTGCACTGGGTCACAGGTATGATCATTTTATAAAGATCCTTTGGTCCCTATCCTAGTGATTGCCCTCAGCTCCCACTGACTTCATATTTCCCACAATAAGATTACAACACAATGCATGTTACACAATACAGTGCTCCTGCTGTGATAAGGCAGGTCAGATGGAACAGTGTGATTACCTGCTAATGGGGGTGGGGAAAGTGTCCGACAGAAGGTAGAGCCAGGGGTGGGAGTGGCACTATTAACTCTGATTTCCATTGTTTTTTGGAATTCAAATCATGCAGAATCGTGACCAATGGAGTCACTTCAATGCACAGTGACAGATGTTTTCCAGAGCTGGACTCAGCACTTTGTAGGCAGCATCGCTGACCCTGCAGGTCAAACAAGTAAATATAAAGTATATAATAAACAGTAAACAGGAGCCAGTCACGGGGACGCCTGCTTCGTCAGAAACACATTTTGTGCTTACCAAAATAACACCTGACTTTGGCTTTGATGATGAGGGCACTCAATGCCTTCTGGGATCAGATCCATAATATGCACATTGATTTTTTATGATGCAGAGCACTGGCGCTTGGTTGATACAAGTAGTACTCTTTAGTCAGCCCTGCAGGTAAAGAGATTACTAAAATACAGCCTTTATCATGGCAAAATCATTACTGTAGGCGTGTGGTATTTTAAGAATGCGTATCATGCAGTGTCTTAACATGTCAGGAAGATAGGGGGCACATCTGCTCAGACTTTGTGCACAGTAAATATGTTTTTGTTGGTAAGAGTTTTACTCTGTTGAGATATGTATCATGATATGGCCTGAAGTTTCCCTTGGGGATGATGAAGAGTAATGATTTCCAGAAGATCTTCAGGAAAATTAAATCCTTTGCAAGATATTGGGTCTAATCATTTTGTAAGCATTTAAAAACATAATGGCCACATTCTTCCCTCAGTTACTCATGTGCAACTCCAGTGCCATTAATGGAAGTTTTGCACATGCATGCAGAATTGGACTGTACTCCAGCTGCACTGTGTAACCAGTTACTGATCACTATTGCATCATTTCTTGGGAGAAATGCATAGGCCATTTAAAATCTGCACTAAGAAATTTTAAACATTGTAATTCTAGAAACAACATATCAAATCTTTCTTTCAGGAATGGCACAGGCAGCAGTAGTGGAAGATATATGGGGCTAAATTCTGCTCTTATGTATATCCAATTCATTTTTTTCAACTTAGAGAAAATGTAAAGAATGCTTATGCTAGGCTCTCGATACTCATTGGAGCTAGTAGAGATGCATGGGTATAACTAAGAGCAGAATCTGGCTAATGGTCTTTACTTTTATCAACAATAGTTGACCATTGGTTAACTTGTAATCTTGTTTGACTTTCTAAGGCTGTGCACACATGGACTTTTCTTTTGGAGATTTTTCACCTAGTTAAATATGTCATAGGTCTTCCCTTTCTTCTTCTGCAGGCGGTATTATTTTCCTCCCTCTTCTGCTCTCATCATCTTTCTTTCAACCTATTTGTCTGTGTGTCTGTCTGTCTCTCTCTCCTCCACCCCTTTTTCTTTTTCCCTATTGAATGTGAGAGGCTGCATGTTACAAGTTGTTTGGTATCCTTAGCTGAAACTCAGCAGAGCTCTCCCACCCCCAAATCTAAAGCAGAACTGATTACAAAGAGTTTTCCTTTTGAAATATTATGCATCAGATTATTTTTCCGTATTCACTGTTGCCAACTCTTGCAGTTTAATTGCAAGTGTCTCAATGCTGATGTTTTTTCTTCAAGCCTGAATTCCTGGAGCCTTGTGATTACAAGAGATTGTCGTATTTCATTTAACCCCCCACCATCCCTAAGGGTACGTCTACACTGCACGATTATTTCGAATTAGCTTAAACCGATATTACAAAACAGATCTAATAAAATCGGGTTTATCGCCGTCCCAGTGGGATCCCGAATCGATGGTTGCGTCCATGGTCAAAGCTACATCGATTTGGGAGCGGTTGCACTGTGCGTAGCTGTTCCTCGCTATTCCCATATTCCACTTCCGTGCTTAGAGAGCACGACGTGGCATGATGGGGCCAGAACACTTGCCCCGGGTGGTGCTGGGTACCCTCAACCCCTCCCTTTGTGATGGAGCGACCACCCTTTGGGCGCCTTTTTTCGCGGAGTGCATTGAGCAACGCATGCACAGCATCTTTCCTTTTATTTTCACGTGGTGGTGGGGGGACATACCTGAGGAGCTGTTCCACCTGAACCACGCCAGACACTGTGTTTACGCGCCATTGGAGCTCGCAAGATGGCAAAAATTTCAGAGATGCTTGTGGCTGTGGGATAGGCTGGAGTCTCATACCCCCTCCCTCCACTTCCTGAGGTCAGGTGGGATCTTTGGCTTCTCGTCTACGCTTGTACACAGCGCTGTGTCTCCTGGAGTTTTTATTCATGCTTGGCATTCGTGTTTCCTGTAACGGCGGCTGGACTACCACAGATTGTCTCCATACAGGAGCGACCTAGTTATCCCCGCGTCTATGCTGCGAGTCTTTTTCGATTTCGAACTGCATCGCCAGCCGATTGCTGTCCGAGCTCTCACGCTGGGCAAGCAGGACTGTAATCAGTTCGGGGGTTTCTGTTTACCCTGCCGCGGCATCCGGAGTTCAGATTTGCTGTCCAGAGCGGTCAGTGTGCCTCTGAGGAGCCGCCCGGAGGCCACTACGTCGATTTCCGTCCACATGAAACCCTAATCTGGTTATCCCTATCGATTTGCGCTATCCTTCGTTGGCGAGGGGAGTTCGAATCATTAAGGGAGCGTTAACTCCGTATTATGATGACGTCGTGTGGTACAGCGTTAAATCGGTATATCGGCCATTAAACCGATTTAAAGTCGCAGTGTAGACCTGGCCTAAGATTCTAGTGCTCAGGATTGCCGAGGAAAGCTTGAAAATGTGACCCGAGTGCACCCTAAAGGCTCAGAAAGCAAAAAGCAAATAAAAAGAACTCAAAATGTATTGTTTTGTTTTTTAATGTCATGACTTACTAGGGTCTGGGTCATGAGTTTTAAACATTTGAGACTGGCAATACTGCATGTATTATCTTTTATTTTTATAGTATTATTTAAACAATATGACTGCCTCTGTTTAGGCTCGATAGGAGGTTTTCCACTGACTTCAGTGGACTTTGAATCAAGCTCTTAATGAGCATTTAGACACACCTACCAGTTGACTTCTTAGGCACATGGACAAGGGTAGATTGCTGTAAACACATCTAGACATGCCGAATTATTCACCCCCTATGCAGTTTAGCTGTTATTATCAAATGTATTTTTATGGACTGCCCTGATGATCTCTGGATTGTTGGTTTTTGTGTGTTATGGGTGTATAATTATGAGTTCTGAGCTTTGATCTTTGGGAATGTGGTATGTTGAGTGGTATATTTTAAGGAATAACAAGGAAAAAACTAGTTTATGTTAAAGATTTGTAAAATGGTTTTAATGTGAAATTACATATTACTACTGAAATATATACAGGTATTCACTTTGCTTTGTTTTCCTTTAGCACAGACTATTGTATGCCTTGGAAGCAGGGCACTATCATGATACTATTTTGTCCTTATTTTAAGCTGGTAAATTACAATGCACACATTTCATGTAATAAGCCAACTAATTCTGTATTTACATAGCAAATTACCTTA
This sequence comes from Chelonoidis abingdonii, assembly GCF_003597395.2. Classification (NCBI taxonomy): domain Eukaryota; kingdom Metazoa; phylum Chordata; order Testudines; family Testudinidae; genus Chelonoidis; species Chelonoidis abingdonii. The sequence goes on from NC_133772.1 coordinate 54,798,257, forward strand.
GCATCTCCCTTTGATTCCTCAATAGTGAAATGTGGAAGGACATTTGAAGAGTTGAAGCCTCAATTATATGCTTCAATTAAGTTTTAGGGACTTAGTTAAAATGGTTAGAAGGAAATATTTTGGGCCATGATCCCACAAAGACTTAAGCACATGTGTAACTTTATGCATATGAGTAGCCACATGGAATTCATTGGGGGTGCTCAGCTACTTAAAGTTACACAAGTCCAGTTTTGGGCGCCACACTACAAAAAGGACGTGGAACAATTGGAGAGAGTCCAGCGGAGAGCAACAAAAATGATTAGAGGACTAGAGCACATGACCTATGAAGAGAGACTGAAGGAACTAGGCTTATTTAGCCTGCAGAAGAGAAGACTAAGGGGGGATTTGATAGCAACCTTCAACTACTTGAAGGGGTGCTCCAAGGAGGAGGGAGCTAGGCTGTTCTCAATGGTGACGGAGGACAGAACAAGGAGCAATGGTTTGAAGTTGCAGTTGCGGAAGTCGAGGCTGGATATTAGAAAAAACTTTCTGACTAGGAGAGTGGTGAAGTATTGGAATGGGTTACCTAGGGAGGTGGTAGAATCTCCTAATGAAAGAATATTAACATCAGTGAGCCATTTGCTCCTGCTCGCTCCGTAGCCACATAAACTACATGTTCCCACCGTTCGCATAAGATCCAATATTGGATCCAACTTCCTTCCTCATATAATGAGAATTTTCTCTTGTTTCAATCAGCAGAAATTTCAAACCAAGTTGGGAAACAGGGCCTCTGCTGTTGCCCTTTGGTACCTAGGGGTAAAAAAAAATCCATCTGGAATTTCAGGGGGGGATTTTGAGGGGAGACGTGAACAGTTAGTCAGAGGCAGGATCTTAAGGAATATCTCCTTATCAAGTGATTAATTGGGGCTTCATAGAAGGAGCTGGAATTCCCCCTCCCAACAGCTGGAAGTAGAAATCCTTTATAAAGACGCTGTCAGTAATAGTAGTTGTCTTCCTCACCTTGAGCCTGCCTTAAAGCGGTCTTAGTGAAATAACGACAGTGCAAAGCTGTCATCACACTATTGAGTTGACTGAATTAAATTTCTGGCCCTGACTCCCTTCTGTTTTTTTCTCTGAAGAGGAGCCCCATGACCTAGAAAAGGTGATCCAAAAGAACCGAGGGCCTCAGCCAGGGTCGAACAACTTGGTACTGCGGCTTGCAGGAGAAGCGCCCTGGTTGGCCTGGCCAGTTGTTTATCTGCTGCGTCCACAGGTTGGCGGCATCGTGCTCCAACTGGCTGCAGTTTGCTTGCTTTGGCCAATGGGGCCGTGGGAAGCTGCGGGCAGCACATCCTGCACACTGTCCGCTGCCCCCTTGGCCGTGAGCTGTGAACCGTGTCTAGTGAAAGCCCGATCTGCCACAACCTGTGGATGAAACAGGTACTAACAGGCCAGGCCAGCAGGGTGCTCTCCCTGGCAAGCCACATGCCAAGGTGCGCCCTCTGGCCTAAAGCACTCCCAGAGTATTTTAAACCAGAGTGACTGGGAGTTCTAGGAAGTGTGCAGTCTGCTGTTGGGTAGGGTTCACCCTCTCTCCCTGGGCTGCGGGATCCGTCGCCCTACTACCTGGGGTGACAACAACAGTTGGCAGACTCAGAGACCCTTCAGGCAGGGGTGAGCAAGCATAGTTTATGAGCCCAGGCCCTGGCCAGGGCCGGCAACAAACATTGTTGCAGGGCTAACCCTCAGGCAGGGCTGAGCAAAGCAGTTCAGATTTATACAACGGTAAGAGGCCCAGGCTTCTGGCGCTGAGCATTGGGGCAGCGGAGATTGCACTCATGAGCGGGTGGCAGGAGAGATGCAGGCCCACCCACTCTCTGCGTTCCCAGCCGGGGCCCTAACAGAGGCAGGCCAACCTGCTCGCTGTGTCAGCGTGATCCTGGCTGCAACACACTGACATGGGCTTGTTTCTGCTGCCAGCCAGAACTGGGACGGCTGCCCCTGGCTACTCCCCAGCTCCCCCTCAGGGCTTTACGTGGACTGGGTCGTCCTCCCACAGGGTCCAGGTGCATGGGTTCGCCCCAGCCGGGCTGGAGGGTAGGTCAGCAGCTACTTGGGTAAGCAAGACCGGGAAGCTCTTGGCAGCTCCTCTGGATAACAAGCATGCGGGGGGTGGCGGGGGCCTCCGAGCTAGCTCCTCTGATAACTGAGCACGGGGGTTGGGTTGCTCCAGCAGCTCCTTCTGGATAACGAGCACAGGGGGGGGGGGCCTCCGGCAGCTCCTCTGGGATAACGAGTACAGGGGGGGCTCCGGCAGCTCTCTGGATAACGAGCACGGGGGGGGGGGGTCCGGCAGCTCCTCTGGATAACGAGCAACGGGGGGGGCTCCTGCAGCTCCCTGGATAAACGAGATGGGAGAATTCTAGGCCCCTCTGGGCAGCTACCCCTGGGTTGCAGGAGTCCACCAGTCCCAGCTCTCCAGAGGGACATCCGCTCACTCTGTCGCTGGGCCTCACTGGCTCAAGACCCCGGCCTTTACCTTCCGGGTCAGCGCTTGACACTTTGTGAGGTGCTCAGAGCTCTGTAGCCCGCCTAGTCCGGCCTCTGACTGGGTTCTTCATCCTCGGGGCGGCTGGAGCCAGGCCGCCTCATTTAGAGGACACAGATCTCTGCTGTGGAAGTGTTTTTCAATGACTGCATCACACTTTTGAATGGTGGGAGTTTGGCCATTGAAATGCTGTTCTCATCAGATCAGGCAGGAAGGTGGACCCCAATTATTGTGGAATGATGGATTATGTGCGCCCTTTGTGGAAGATAAGGAGCCTTCACTTGGGATGAAAAGTATTATGGGCCAGAGGGATGCAGCACACATGGCTGTGGACATGTGGTCTGGCCCTCGATGGAGTCTCAATCCTAATGACATGGAAACAACGTAGTGCAGAAGGCGTGGGTCACTGGGTTGGAGTCATTGCCTATCCACATGTAGGGTGGGAATACACCAGTATGTTTGTATGCTGTATCCTCTGTGTAAAGTAAACAGACAACTCTCCCAGTGAGTTCCTTGATAATTTATCAATAAACGAAGCAATTTAGGGAATAGTGGTTTTAAGGAAGAACAGTGAGCAGTAGTGGAGCTAAAGCATTGCTTACTCCAATATTGAGCAGAAACCCCACTGAAAATAGTAGCTTAATGAGTCTTTGAGGGCACCTAGAAAAAGAATATTTGGAACAGGATCTCTGAGAAGAACCCAGACATTCAACAACAAACTGTCAGGAGACTAAGGTATGTCTACACTACGGCGATTGTTTCGATTTTACAGAAACCAGTTTTGGAAACAGATTGTATAAAGTCGAGGGCACGTGGCACACTCGCACATTAATTCAGCGGTGTGCTCCATGTCGCAGGTAGCATCGATTTCCGGAGCTTGCACTGTGGGTAGTATCCCATAGCTAACCATAGTTCCCACAGTCTCCCCTACCCATCGGAATTCTGGGTGTGAGATCCCAATCACTGATGGGCAAAAACAGTGTCATGGGTGATTCTAGTAAATGTCATCACTCAATCCCCTTCGTGAAGCAACGGCAGACAATCATGTCGTGCCCTTTCCCCTGGGTTGCCTGGGCAGGACTCCATAGCCGGCAATCATGGGAGCCCGTTCAGCTTTTTTCACTGTCACCATTATGTTACTGGATGTTGCTAGCAACGCTGTACTGCAAACGCTACACAGCAGCATCCCTTGCATTTTGCAATTAGCAAGATGGGTTACCAGTTATACTTGCCACCATCTGCTGCGTGCATGGTGGTGCAAGCCTCCGCCTGGCACTTGGTGAGGTTCGGTCCGGGGCATATGGACAAAAATGTGGAATGATTCCCCCAGGTCATTCCCTTCTTTAAGTTTTGTCTCAAAGCGGAGAGTACAGCCTGCCTAGAATATCAGGCAGCCTACTAAAAAGCAGAAAGGCAAACGGTGCTCAGGATAGAGCGCCCAGCATTCAGCCGCAGAAATGATGAGCTTGCCATGCATTCCAGGGGTGCCTCTGCCAACAATGCACCCGTTGCCTTCCTAACCCCTATCCCCCCCCTTCCTAGGGGCTACTGTGGGCAGTTATCCCCCCATTTGGTGAGAGACAGTAATAAGAATGCATGAATTTGAACACAACACTGACTTGTATTACCTGCAGCCGAGATTCAAAGGGAGAGGGGAGGCAGGGCAGATTGATGTCCAGAGTGGTCACCAATGTGGCACTGTGGGATACGCGCCCGGAGGCAATACCGCTCGAATGTGGCCACACAACCTAATTGCAAAATTGGCAATACCGATTTCCAGCGCTACCTTCCCCCTTGTCGGGAGGAGTACAGATATCGATATTACTAGCCTTTATAATCGAAAATGAAGGGCTCGTTGTGTGGACGCTTAGCAGTGCTAATTGGTTTAACGCGTGCTAAATCGAATAAACGTCTTAGTGTAGACCAGGATCGAAGGAACATATGATATTGCCATATTACTAACCTGCCAGCAGCTCTTATCTGTTGAAGCTGCTCCCCAATCGGCCACAGCTGACCCTACAAAAGGGCTGTGAGCCAGAACTGAGTTAGGTCTCTCTAAGCAGTGGAGGGAGAAGGATCTAGCTGCTGGGGCAGAGAACCAGAACCAGAACCAGAACCAGAACCAGTGCAGGAGAAAGGCAAGAGGCCAAGCTAGAGCTCCCCACTTGGCAACTGCCCAGGCCTGTGCAAGGTCGAAAGAAGGTACTGCGAGTTGTAGAGGTGCAGTCTGGGATTAGCAGAGGCACGTTGGTCCAAATGCTCTTGCTGATGATGAGTGGCTATGACAGACTGCAGTTTGCCTCCAGTGAGTGCGGGGTTAGCTGATGACTGGCAGTAGCCACTGAGGCAAGGTGGGTGAGACGGTTGGAGGCTTCCCCTGGGAGGGGAGACCCAGTAGCATGTGGGTACTGCTGGGCGAACCCTGAGGTAAAGGGCACCAGGTCTGGCAGGACATGGGGGCCCCCCTGATGGCAGGGAGCTGCTGGCCAGCAAAAGGTGCTCTGAGCGGAATTGAGCTAATTTTCCCAGGGGACAAGCCAGCAGGAAGGTTGTCACATCGGTGAGTCTTTGCTTCACTACAGAGCCCTCAGAAGGGCATAATAGCTTGCTTTTCCCATACAGAAGCTCGCTTTTTTTTCAGAGCAGTTAATGTGATCATGAACAAATGAAAAACCAGCATTTTCAATGTACAGCCCAAATAACTCATCTGCACTGCTATGGCTGTTAACTCTCCAGAGCCCTATGTTAAAAAAGGTCCTAATATTGGCATGAGCATCACTAGACTCACCTGCGGCACCTCCTTTTCTCTGCATGGTTGTCCTCAGGGAATTAGCCTCCAGCCTCTGAATGCCCTCTTCAGGCCCGTGTCTTCACTGCCACTACTGGCCCCATGTCCCTCCAGGACCCGTGCTTTAACTGGGGTGCTGCCCCTGGCAGTAACCGCCACAGTTCTGGGTGTCCCCCTTCCCCTACTTTCCTCAACTGGGGCAGACTGCCAGTATAAGCCACTCATTACAGGAAAGGGGTTTGGACCTGCTGCCTCTGCCTACTCATGGGCTGCCATTCAAGCCTGAAACCTATTTGGCTAAGTCAAGCCTGCAGCTTTCCAGCGGAGTCTGCCAGCTCCCCTGTGCTTTTCCCCAGCCCTGCTCCTAATCAGGTGTCCTGCTTAGGTCCCTGCAAGCCAGGCCCTTCTCCCTCTACAACCGAGGGAGACTCCACTGGGCCTTGGCTCAGAGCCTTTATAGGGCCTATTGGGCATGCCATAGCTGAGCTACTCCCCCCAATCACCAGGCTTTGCCCCAGCACAGCCCTCTCCTGGGCTATTTCACCTTGGCGGGCAGGAGCAGGTAACCACGACTAACAATGCATGCCCTAGGTGCTACATTCGCAGCCATGCTCTTTGACCAGGTCCTTTCGCTCAGATAATGCCCCTCATGCATCTGCACTAAAACTGGATTATTACACACAGGGTGCCTGCCAAGGATCATTTAGGAGCTGCTTTAAGTTCCCTTCAGAGTATTCTGACAATCTCTAAACCAGTGAGTGGGCACAGATTGCATGGCACTAATATTAACTTATCAAGGGTATCTCACCTTATAGTAAACGGTGCCACTTATTATTTCTGGATAAAGGAACACAGTGAGCCTCTTGTTAGAATTCATCAGAACACAGAACAATCCAGACATGGATTTCAATCTAGGTTTCATGTGGGAGCAGAACTTTTTATGTCCGCATAAATTATTCTCTTTCTTTAAGTTATTTTCAGCAGGATGTTTCCCACCTCTTCTTCCCCCACAAGTCTCTAAGTATCACAGGAATTGAGTAGAACTGATAATAAATTTACAGAATCAATATTCTATGGGATTGCAGTGATTAGGGGATGGTCCTTTTACGGACCTACTACTTATATGGCCAGATTCAATTATGAATAGAAGCCTGTTGGCAGAAACTGGGACTAGTCTCAGGAAGTCTGCTCTCAAGCCACAGCACTAATTAACAGAGAAACATCGATTCTGACAACAAAATGATCCATCTCTAAAATGTCCTGGGTTGAGAGGATTTATAATCTCAGGATGTAAATAGTTTGATTACCTATTAGTATAATTAAAAAAATGTTAAGGTTAACTGATAATAGACAAGAACCCTAGAAAGTCAGAGCTGCAGGGTGATTCAGCATCTCAGCGGCATGCTGTGTATGATTTCTGTCTTTCCAGGTTTTGCTTTATTGTCTTTTGCTTTCCCAACAACATGTCCAGGTTAAATTAGGAAAAAGTCTCTTTCAATATTCCACGGAAAAACTGGGCTGAAACCCAGGCGCCCCACGAACTCCATTCTCTTCTGTTATATCAAATAAGGAGAAGAGAATCACATTTCTTCTATTATGAAGTTAAATGCCAAATCTTGTTATTCATACACAGCAAAACTTCTACAAATAAATAAACAGCAACCAACTAACCAGTTCTTCTGGATACAAAGCTGAGCCCTGACGTGAGCTGAATGCACTGGTAGCTGAGCGTGGCCTGGAACTTCATAATGAGAGGTGTGATTAGAAATGCCAGGCCACGTAGGTGTTAATTCATAAAAGGGCAACGCAAAGACTACTTTTAGGTATACAGCCTTGCCTGCCTACCAAGGGGTTTTTAACTAGAGCTAGATCAGTCAAAGCCCAGTACGAACACAATGTTGATTGCATTTAAGAACTATTGATGACTGTCCTTATAAATTAGTGAAGCTTTTCAACAATGAGTTTTTTGATCTTAGTCAGAGGTGGCCTGCACTAAGCTGCACTGTTTCCAAGATCTTAAAAGTGGCAACAATGTTAAGACAGAAACATACAGTGTGGAGGAGGTAAATTCCCAACATTTTAAAGATGGAGAAACAGAGCTCGGTGATAAAATAGTGAGCTATTTTAGGTGTCAGATGTCCCATTTTATAGTGAAAATTCCTGTTTTGGGGGACTTTTGTTTATAGTAGGTGCCATTACCCCACCCCTGTTTTTCACAGCTGCTATCTGGTAACCCTAAATTAGAATTATACCTATGTTAGCCAAATGGGCTCGTTCTCCCCAGAGCTAGTCAATTACTCCAAGGAGGCACAGAGATCAAGACAGAGTTTATACAGACCTTTATTAGACGACCAGCTGGACGGGTGCCCTCCCCGACTAATGCCAGAGGAGTGACACCCCGAGGCATAGCAGTTAGTACCTATATATACCATTATTTACGTCATATCAGACCACACTGACACAGCATATTTTCCAGGGGTTTGCAGACGTGGGGTACATAAGTATATTTGCCTGTACATAGGTCTATTTGCCTGTTGATACACTTTAAACATTCCACATTGTTCTTTTTGACCAAAGTACTGAGCAATATTTGACATAGGTTATGAAAGCAGGTCATAGAATCATTTCACAAGCACAGCATAAATTATTTTATCTATCAATCCCCCCTTTTTATGAAAGCATTTTGAGAGCTTTAGTATCCACAATCTTTAGCTTTTACCGGCCGGAATAGTACCATTATTCTTTGGTTTACAATTTGATTAGTCATTCGTCGAATTGATGCTATTACACAGGGAATAAGGCAAGCTAAAGCTAATAAGGCCATAAGAACATATACAACAAAGAGGAAGCTCTGCCGTAGCCACTCCTTTTGTGGCAACCAGGAAGTAAGCCAATCTGTGTCCCACCCCTTCCACGTTTGGACTGGGACATGGGCTAGTTTTCTCATTTCCTTTGTTAGCTGTTTGACTGCCTTTCCATTATCGTCGATTTGTAAACAACAATTAGATTCATTGAACTTTGCACACAATCCTCCTTCCTCTGCTAGTAAATAATCAAGGGCTATATGGTGTTGATAAATTGCGGTTCTCATTTGCGTCGCCTGATCAGCTAAAAGGTCGAGTGCTGTAGCGGTTTGGTTGGTTACTATCTCCAAAACAGCCTGCAGTCTTATTATTCGATTTAGGTTATAAATTGGTTCCCTGGCCCCCATTACTAGCTCATTAGGGTCCCACGTGGCTGGTCCATAATGTTCTATGATTCTTTCAGGAGGCCACTCCTGTGTTCCCCATTTTTGGGAGCTTCCGGAGGTCAAAGTAGAATCAATATACCGCTTTTCCCTTATGAGGTCGTCATATACCTTGATTCCTAAGGTATTTCCCTGTAGGAGAGGTAGTAAGAAAAAGAGGGGTCTAATATATCCTACATAACATACTCCCGACCAATTTGGCGATAGTCGTCGGTAAGCATATTGTCCACAGATCCAGTAGTGGTCTTTTAGGGCCCATGTCCCATTAGCAAAGGGTCCATCCCAGGGGTCAGAATCTCTTCCAGGTGACAGAGCCCATAAGCTATGTGTTTGTGTATATCGTGGTTGTTCAAAATATAAATGATCACCGGGCCCTAAAGGTCCCCCCATAAGTCCGGGCAGAATAACTGATTCACCGGCGGAATTGCAATGCTCACATTTCCATGCCCCTGCTCCCGCCTTCCATACACAATTACAGCCCCACTTTGGTTGATTGGTACTAGACCAAAATTGCTTAAAGTGGGTCGTTCGGGTCCCATTATCGTGTTGCCATGCCCATTGATAGAACTGTATTACATGGTTCTTGCTAGTGGTATTATCGCGTTGGCAACTTAAAAAGAGGAAGTCATTAAAGAATTCGTCCTGTTGTACTGCTTTGCAACCGTCCCCCTGATAAAGTTTATAAAGTCGGTAGGAACAGGCCACCCAGCTATCATTAGTCAGCCTTACATGGGTGTGGTTCCATCACCCCTGATATTTAGAACAATCATATGGTGAACAATCGGCATCCCAACAATCAAATCCCGGGGACAAAGTCCATTCACACTTACTTTCTCCTACGTGCATTCCTTCCTGTCTTGTTCAATTAAGACAAAGAACACCCATTCCAGAAGAATAGAGTCGCCATGGACTATTATCCTGAGCCCATACTTCCGTTCCGTTACGAACCATGCTTAAATTACTGACCCACCATTTGGGCTGTACTGGTTGGGCTACCCATGGCCATTCATTTAAGTCCCCTGGTCCTCCACATACCCAACAGTTACTGAGATTGAAGGAGTTCGCTGTTGTTTCCCCTAGTTCTATAAACGTATTTTCCCAGCCATAACAGTGATGAAGGTATATACCCAAAATGAGAAATAATACTTGCATTATTATTTCTTAAACAAACCCTTCAGTCCGTCTAGTGGTTCGTGAGTCCAGTCCGCAGCTTCTCCTGTGCCACCTTGGGCTTCCGGTACCGAGGTGGGCAGAGGGTCGGTCCAGTTGTCTGAAGCTTCGCCTGTGCCTCCCCGGGCCTCCGGAGCCGGGGTAGACAGAGGGCTGGTGTCTTCTTCCGGTGGCTTGGTCCCCGTGTCAGGCGTGAAGAACCGTTTCACCCGCGTATGGTGCGTCCACTTGTCGCTCCCAAGGAGTTTAACTGCAGCGTGGCTGATGAGCAAAACTGTGTGTGGGCCGTCCCACCGTGGTGTCAGGGGTCACGCTTCCACTTCTTGACGAGGACTCGGTCACCAGTTTGAAACGGATGTACAGGCTGATCGAAAGGCAGGGATTGGAAAGATGCTGCGTATCGATGTAGCTGGGATAAAACAGTCTGTAGGAGAGAAACTTGTTTCCATAAGGTATCATTGCCTACTTCCCAGGTTACATCTTCCCGAAAGTCTGGAACAGGGATCCGGGGGGGGGAAACCTGAATACTAATTCAAAGGGTGATAGTTTTAACCCTTTTCTTGGGGCCCTTCGCAGTCGGGTTAACACTAGGGGCAAGGCGTCTAGTCATTTCAGTCCTGACTCCATGCATAGTTTGGTAAGGGTTTCTTTTAATGTTCGATTCATTCTCTCCACTTGTCCTGAACTTTGAGGTCGCCACGCTGTATGAAAATTCCATTGTATGCCTAAGGCTTGAGACACTTCTTGTATTATCTTTGAGACAAAGTGACTCCCCTGATCAGAATTAATAACCTCTGGTACATGATATCGGGGAATTATTTCCTGAACTAAGGCCTTGGTGACAGCTCGGACCTGGTAATGTCTAGTGGGGAAACACTCCACCCACCCAGTTAGTTGATCAACAAAGACAAGTAAGTATTTATAGCCCCTACATGGGGGCATTTCGGCAAAATCAACTTGCCATCTCTGAAACGGATACGTGGCCCAGGGCTGACCTCCCATTGGGGCTGGGGGGCCCTTTTTGATTTGTTCGTTGACAAATGGGACACGTGTTAACATCCTGTGGGCTTCCATATGCAATCCTTAGTCCTTTAAGAGTTCGAGTGGCTAGTTCAACCTAGCTGCTTGACCCATGCTGCCCTTCCTTGTGTATGCGCCGAAGAGTCTCTTTTGAGATTGCTGAGGCAACAAAGATCTCCCCTCCAGGCAATGTTCCACCATCCGGGGAGCAAGCGGGCTCCTATACTTTGGGCGTTTGTGTCTCTTCAGCTGTATATTGCGGGGGGGGCCTTACATTCAGTATCTTTTGCTGAAGGAGCCAGGCAACCCATCCCGTGCTGCTTCCTGCAGCCTGGATCAGCTAGTTGATTGTCTTTCATTGTTCATTGAGGGGTTACCCGGTGCACGCACATGGATTACAGCAACTTGCAGGGAGCCTTAGAGCGTTGCAGTTAGGGTTTTATAGGCTCCCATGTGCTATCTTTGCCTGAAGCTGTTAGAATCCCTTTCTTTCCAAGGGTCCCGTGGGCATGGACCACATGTAGCGTTAAATAGCTGTCAGTGTACAATTAAGGCTTTTCCTGCGCCATTCGAGGGCTCGTAGGGCACACTCTGCTGTTTGGGCGGACCAATTTGGGTTTATTTAAATTGTAGATTCCTTATCTTAATTACTACTGCGCTCCGGATATTCGTTTACCATCTACACGTAACTAGATCCATCTACATATCCCTCTTATCAGGGTTAGGCCAGGGTCTGTCTGAGAGGTCTGGGCGTGGTTTTTTTTTGTTGCAAGACCTCAATACAATCATGTGTGGTTGGAATCACTGGTCCCGAGGGTCAGCAACAAGGTTTGCAGGATTAGGGAGCTGACAGGTCGGACAAGTCAATTTAGGAGCTACAAGAAGTCCTACGTCAGTAGGCGGAAGCCGGCTGGGATTTAATGCTGTATCTTACCGCCCCTGTTTCCTAATTTGAGGTACTCCATGTGGGACGACAACCTCAGTGTCTCCATCCAGGGTTAATTTTTCCGTTTCTTTGGAACTAGAGGGCGTGCAGCAAACAGCGCGGCAACAGCCGGCCATTCCCTGGCGACGGGATCCAACACCTTTTGAATACTAGCAATAGGCGCCAGGTTGGTCCTGATCGTTGGCATTAGGGGTCCAGTTGCCCCCCTTTCCTTCATGGACTACAGGGTAAATGGCTTTCGTGGATCCGGGAGAGCTAAGGCAGGTGGCTGAATTAATGCCGCTTTAAGCTCTCGAAATGCTTTCTCCATCTCCCGAGTCCATGTCCAATGCAGCAGGCCTTCCTTGGTTAATGATTCATATAAGGGTTTGGCTTTTCCTCCATAATCAGGGATCCAGAGCCGACAAAATCCAGTGAGGCCCAAGAAAGCCCTAAGTTCGCGTGGGTTTCGTGGTTGGGGACTCTCGAGTATAGCCCGAATTCGTTCTTTACCTAAGCTACGACTTCCCTGCGTCAGCTGATACCCAAGAAAGGTAACCTGCTGTTTAACCAATTGGATCTTGTCTTTGGAAACTTTATACCCTAGTCTGCCGAGGTAATTAAGGAGCCCCACAGTTTGCTTCTTGCAGGCTGCCTCTGTTTCAGTACTTAAAAGTAAATCGTCACAGTACTGAACGATGTTGCATGAGGGGTGGTTAGCTAAGAATGGGGCAAGGTCTCTCTTTAGCTGGCTGCCAAAAATCTCAGGGGCACAGGTCAGTCCCTGTGGAATAACAGTCCACAGATACTGAGCCTTATAGTGCGCGTCCGGATCTTCCCATTCAAAAGCAAACAGCTGCTGAGATTCAGGGTCAAGGGGTATGGAGAAGAAGGCATCTTTCAAATCTATCACCGAAAACCAACCATGATTCTCAGGAACCTGACCCAGAATAGTATGGGGGTTTGGGACAACTGGATAGGGGGCCTCTACGAGTTTGTTGACTTGTCTTAGGTCTTGTACTAAATGGTACTGTCCATTAGGTTTGGGTATCCCTATTATCGGAGTATTGTACGGGGACGTACCTTCCCTGAGCCAGCCGCACCGTAGAAACTTGAGAATTACGGGTTTTAGCCCGATTTGTGTTGCTAATTTTAGAGGGTATTGTCGAACGCGCACCGGGCTGCTTCCTTCTTTCAGCTTAATTCGTACTGGGGCAGCATTCCGAGCTCGTGCAACGCCCCCTGTCTCTGCCCAAACCATGGGGTCAACCCTTAGCATTACATCCTCTTTTATATCCTGGCAGGCGATATAAAAAGTTTCAGCACTCATTAGAGCCATTATATAGTGAGAGGCCTGTTGTTTAGGTAGCCGTACTTCAATATTCCCATTGCGGAATGAGATCTCCGCCTGCAATTTGGTGAGGATATCTCGTCCCAGCAATGCAATGGGGCACGAGGGGTGACAAACAAACTGGTGGGAGATCTGATGGTCTCCCACTTCGACTAAAAGGGGGAGGGTTTTTGCTAATACCACGTTTTGTCCTTCAATCCCTTGGACAATAGTGTGTCCCGGGGCTCTGTCTGGTGGTGCTGTCTTAAGGGGGAGTAAACTCAGGGCAGCCCCAGTATCGATCAAGGCTTCAATTCGGCGGTCCCCTACCTTAATTTGTACCATGGGATCCAGTCTAGCAGCTTGAGCTGCTAAGAGGGGCCGGTGGGTCCCTCGGCCTCCTCAATGGGGAGACTTGTTGTCCGATCCCCCTGTATTATAGAGAATTGGGGGTGGTATGGTCTCAGTCCTATGTCCCTGTCTTATAACGCTCCTGTTGGGACACTCATTCTTCCAATGTCCTTCCTGTCTGCAGAGGGCGCACTGGTTTCGCCCTAAACGGGGACCCCTCGTCTTCCCTCTGTCCTCTGTATATACACACTCACTCAGTCTCCCCTGCTTTTCATTCTCTTTGTTTCCCGCTCTTAAAGCCGTTGCAAGGGCCCGCGCTCCCTTTTTCCGGTCCTCCTCATCTCGTCTATCATACACCTTTAAAGCAATTTCCAACAGTTCCTCTATATTCTTTCCTGATGCACCCTCCACCTTTTGCAATTTCCTTCTAATATCATCGTAGGATTGGCCGATGAAGAGAGGGATTAATACTCGTTTCCCATTCTGATCCCCCGGGTCTAAATCAGTGCACCTTCTACAGGTTTCACACAGACGCTCATAAAAGGCTGCTGGATTTTCCTTCCTCTCTTGCCTTATATTGTATAATTTGGCCCAGTTAGGGGTTTTTCGAATACAACGCTTCATACCCTGCACTGCAGCAGTGGCATAGCGCTGATGGTCCGGAATCCCCGCTTTGTTATGCGCCCACTCCAGGTCCTGCTCGGGCAATACCGCAGATACTGGAAGATGTGCATATGTCTGTGCTACCCACTCACGGGCTTTTGACAAAACCATGCGTCTTTCATCAGCTGTTAATAAAACATTCAAAGCAACTTGCATATCTCCCCATGTTGGGTTATGCGCTGTTATTAGCATTTCAAAAATTGCTGCCAGGGGGGCTGGGTCTTCAGAAAAGGAGGGGTTCTGCTGTTTCCAGTTATACAAATCACTTGTTGTGAACGGAACATAAATCACAGTACGTTCGCCTTCCTGCCCTATCGTTTCGCATAGGGGCCTCTCATGCTGTGTGCTATCCTGGGTGCCCTCAAGGCGGCCCCTTATGCATCGATAGACGCCATCATCGTCTTCCGTTGGAGGGCCAGGTTGGGCCTGGATCGATGTCTCATGTGGGCTTGCCTCTTTTATCGTTACGGGCGGAGGGCCGACTTCACCTCTCATTACCTTATCTAGGTCCCTCAGGCTGGGGTACAGCGGAGGGGCCAGGGGAGGGGGAAGCACATAGTCTGGGGTTTGTGGGATTACAGGAGGTGGGCATGGCTTTTTAACAGGGGTACTGGGTTTCTTAATTGGGACACGGGCCATCAGCACTTGGATGGTTTTTTGTCTGCACGTTTGTAACCACGGAGGGGAATTTGCCACCAGATCCTGCCAGATATCAATATACGGATACTGATCCCAATGTCCGTCTCGGGTCACAATGCCATGCACTGCTTGTACGATATCTAACTTCAGTGTACCCCCATCTGGCCAGCCTACTCCAAACGTTGGCCATTCAATTGTACAGAATTTTATAAGGTCGTCCTTATTTAACACTACACCATAGTCTGCCTGGCGTCTAAACGCCTTCCAGTTATTTAACATACAACCCAGGGGTGTCCCTGCATAAAAACTTTGAGTGGACCCCATATTGTAGTATACTCCTAAACACACACACGCAAATTTATCTTATGCAAGAAGAAGGAAGCTTCAGACCGTCGGCTGACCCCCCTTTCAATCAAGATATCCTGGTCATCGGGTTTCCCCTTGCAGGAGTCTTGGGGCGGCTGGAGTCAGCCTAAGCCTTCACTCTTTCCTCACCAGTCAAACAAAACCTTATTATAAATTCAGTCTTTGATATATACTAAAAAGGAGGTAGGCAAGCATTCCTGTTAGCAAAATAAAGCTAAACAAGAGATGAGCCCATAAACTAATAGAATCCCAATTAATATGCATATCAATTATAATCTGGATCCATATGACACTACAACACATAACATTTACAGACTCACAAGTTTACAACCATGTTACTATCCATATACCTTCCTGTATACAGGCTGCCTACCAATTCCGTTATCCAACCCACACTTCGGGGGCGTTACCCCTCAAACCCTAGAGGTAAAGGCCCTTACCGCCCGGAGTGGCCGCGTCCGGCTCTGGGGACTCGGAAACAAGTGAACTCAATGCCTCTGTGTCCTGTGGGACCTTCTCTAAAGAGGACACCGCCGCCCCGGTATGCCGAGGTGGTCCGAGAGCACGAGCCGCACAATCAGCCCGAGGTGGCCACTTCTCTCAGTACCAGCTCACTAGCCCCCGGTAGCGCGAGCGCCCTCTACAGGGAGGGTCCCGGCGGAGTCTCCAGTTTGTTAGCCAAATGGGCTCATTCTCCCCGGAGCTAGTCAATTACTCCAAGGAGGCACAGAGATCAAGACAGAGTTTATACAGACCTTTATTAGATGACCAGCTGGACGGGTGCCCTCCCCGACTAATGCCAGAGGAGTGACACCCCGAGGCACAGCAGTTAGTACCTATATATACCATTATTTACGTCATATCAGACCACACTGACACAGCATATTTTCCAGGGGTTTGCAGACGTGGGGTACATAGGTATATTTGCCTGTACATAGGTCTATTTGCCTGTTGATACACTTTAAACATTCCACATTGTTCTTTTTGACCAAAGTACTGAGCAATATTTGACATAGGTTATGAAAGCAGGTCATAGAATCATTTCACAAGCACAGCATGAATTATTTTATCTATCACTAAGAGCTGAAATCACTGAAAGAACTGAATTCCACAGAGTGCTGTGTTAAGTAGTGGGGGAGCCTGAAGAACTATTGCTAAGCAGCTGGCAGAGTGGAGCACTTTGCAGCATGTTGGAGCAGCCCATGGAACAGTGAGCAGAGTGAAGAGGTTTGCAGGGACAGCTGGAGGAGCAGCATAGCTGGTGTGGTGGAGCTGGTCGTGGTGAAGGCTGCAGCAGAACTCCACAGAGAGGCAGAGCAGTTGGCCCTGGCCGCCCCTTATACGCCTTGTGGACTCCCGCCCCATTTCCAACCCAGCCGGGGGGGGGCAGTAAAACTCTTCTGGGGTGGCACTGACCAGAGACTTTTGGGTTGTTGGACTTTGGGGTGATTGGACTTAAGACCCTAAGGGGAAAAGGACATTGCCAAACGTACCTGGGGGTGAGTTTTTTTTGTTTGTTTGTAGTTTGTGTTATAATCCTGTTTGTGGTGTTTCTCCAGGGGATGCCGCATTGTTTTCTTCCTTTATTAAAAAGATTTTGCTACACTCAGACTCAGTGCTTGCGAGAGGGGAAGTATTGCCTCCTAGAGGAGCTCAGAGGGGTGTGGTATGTAAGTGTCCCAGGTCACTGGTGGGGGCTCGAGCCAGTATGCATTGTGTTATTGAAACGGAGCCCCTGGATACTGAACCCGGCCCTTGTTGCTGCCAATTCAGAGGGGCAGAAGGGTTACATAGAAAAGAATTTAGAAATGTGATGGGAATTATATGGTTTGTTACAATTTACCACTAGTTCTGTATTTTTTAAGAATGCAGATCGTAAGCCTAGATTGTTAATAATATTAATGTTGTATTTCCACAGAGCATGACTTGAGGTCAAATTTAGTTCAAAACTTAGCATTTTAAAACAGATACTTCCTAGTGATAGGGGAACTTTTGCTCTTTAGCAGCACTGAAATCAATATACAAGTTCTGAAGACATTTTTAGATGTGAATTTGCTGCTGGAGCCACTTTCTAATAGCAGGCGCATGCTGCTATGAAATAGTTTGCATTTCATAACCCAAGATTTACAGGCTCCATATCATTGCAGCCTATAAAAAGGGGTTGAGTTGTTATGCAACTGTTAAGAGCTGACTGTGGAAGGTAATAGAATATGATCACTTTTTGGAATAAACTACAGAAACTATTGAAATAAACATCCCTGTACTTTCCATTGAATGTATTCATTATGTATTACTTATAAGTGAATGTTTGCACAATCTAGGGTGCTTATAATGTATTCCCAGGATTGTTGTTATATACCAGGGGTGGGAAAACATCTTGGCCCTAGGGCCACATTGGGTACAGGAATTGGGCAGACCAGGTAGGGAAGGCTGGGAGAGGCTCTGCCTCCCCAAACAGCAAGGCGTAGCCTGGCCCCCTCCTCCTATCCAGCCCCCCCGGAACTCCCACCCCCATCCAATCCCTCCTGCTGCCCACTCCTGACTGCCCCCCGGAACATCCACATCCTATCCAAACACCCCTGCTCTCTGCCTCCAAACATCCCTCTGGGACGCCCGTCCCCTATCCAATCCCTCCTGCTTCCCACCCCCTGATCACCTCCAGGACTCCGCCCCTATCCAACCTCCCCTGCGCCCCGTCCCCTGGAGCCCCCTATCTAACCCTCCCTGCTATCCCTGCCCCACATTACCTGTGCGGTGGGAGAAAGGGGGGCTCAGTCCTTTCCCTGTGCATTTCCCCTGCTCATTTGGATGCTTTCCCTTGGCAGTTGGGCAGGGCTTGCTCCCTGTCTGGACTTGGCTGCTGGGGACAGGGGCCAAGCATGCTGGGGTGAAGGGGGGCCCTGGCTTGCTCTGCCCCTGCCCCCTGAGGCAAGGCCCAGGTCCCTTGATCACCCCCCGCCCCCTCTGCTCCTTGCCTCCCCCGCTCCCCGGAACTCCCCCTGCTGCCTGCACCCTGACCATGCCACCCTGGAGCACCAGGTCTAGTGGCGCTATAGCCGTGCCGCCTGGCTGGAGCTGCAGCCACACTGCCCAGGCGCTGGGGGAACTGTGACTATGAGGGAGGCAGGGAAGGGAGGGGAGCAGAAGGGGAGGGGCCAGGGGCTAGCCTCTGCCCCACTCGCCGCGCTGCCGAGGAGTTGGGCTGGCTCTTCTGCAAGCCTGTTCTGACGCCACTCCCTGGCAGGAGCTTGGGGGCCAGAGGAAAGGGTCCTGCAGGTGTGGTTTGCCCCCTGCTGTTATATACTATAGCATTTGTGCTGTTTGATGTATGGATACTGGTTATCAATAACTCACAGTTATGGGGTTTTAAAATATGTCATTAAAACTTTGTGTTTTTATGGTATCTAGCACAATGGGGCCTTGATCTTGGTTAATCCCTAAACACTATCATAATAAACTTGATTATTAATAATAATTATTCACAGCTATTTTCATTGTTCTTTTTCTAAGATACAGCCACCTCCCCCATAATAAAAACATTAAAAATTAAAGTAATAATAATCATTCACTCAGCATGTATAGACTTTGAAGGCAAATGAGCGACCAGGTCCCAAGCAGTTATTCCCTTGCTGTTACTCCTTTAAAAATTAATTTCCGCTTTACCTAAAGGAAAATTCTTAAAATATTAACTATTATCTCAATAAAAGGAGCTAAGCTGCAATAAAGAAAGCAGAGGCTTTTATGCAACCCAGACACACAGAGGGTGATAGCAGATTCAGGGTTGCAACATTCCAACTGCAAATTAGAACTTGTAATGTCAGTTTTTAACATTTAAAATCCAACTTGGTAGTGGCCACAGAAAGTGGCCACAGAGTATTTATAACCAACAGGATATTTCTGTTTCATAATATATTTTGCTTGTCCATCTATTTCTCTGCCCTTTTGTGTTGATTCCCAACCTCTCAGCCTTGAAAACATGTTAAAGAAATAGAACTTAATTTTAACTGAGCTGAGCTGGCTGCTGGCAGGCTGCAAAGGCCAAACCCTTGGCCACATTTTAAGACAAAATAACTCAGCTGAGAGCTATAAACACTCACAATTTAACTTTTAGAATAAATGAATGATAGGTTTTAAGAAAATAATTCCCAAAGTCGCTATAATAGGTAAATGCCATCAAAATATGCAGTCAGGAGTAGCCAGTTTGTATTTGCAGAGCAAAAATGAGTAATTTGCTTGGTAGTTCTGAAAGGGTAAGGCCTGGAAGAAAAGAGGCCTAAAAATAGATGAGAAAAAGCAGTGGGGTGCAACATTGGACAAGAGATCAGAGGAGAATATTTGCCTCAGAAACAGGAAAACTCTGAGCAATGCCATGAGCTTGCAAATACCCTGCATATGCTTAACATTATACACTGTGAAAAAGATCCCTTTGACGTCAATGGGACAACATGAAGTGCATAATGTTGAGCATGTGTGTAAATCTTTGCAAATTCATGGGGGGACTTTGCTGATATCACAGTTCACATGAGCTCTGCTCTTGTTTATGGTACACCTTGATAGGTGTAATGAAAGTTGGAATCTGCTGAAGGTTCTGACGATGCCCTGATCCTGTGAAGACCCACTGAACTACTCACGTGAATAAAGGGACTCGCAAATGTAAGTCTTTGCAGGACAAAGTTTAAATGGTTATTAGGGTCTGATCCACCTCCTACTGAAATCAGTGGAAAGTCTCCCATAGACTTCAATGGCCATTGTATCAAACCGCCACTGCATAAACTGAGCTGCTGCCAGTACTTAGAAAAGATGTAAGAAAAATACTTCACAAAAGCATGATTCAATATTCCCTACACAACCAAAGCACATGGGTATATGGTATAATTGTGCGCCTTTTGTGTTATTACTCACTATACTTACACTAGCCTAATAGTGTAGCTAATGCACCAGCCTCTGATATGTTACAATGGCTGCAATAGCCTTCATTTTACATGTGTATTCACAATCCACATGCCCAGCAATATAAATCTATAGAATACACAGACACGTTTACTTACACAATGTGGGATGGTAAGGTGTGGTGCATTGTAAAGTTTTTATAGGCATCGGTCTGAGATGACTGCATTACAAGAGGCAGAGGCACAAATGAGTAGGGCAGGTCATCACAAACAAGTGCCAATAAAATCTTCAAGGCACACCACAGCATTCCATAACTGTACAGAGCTCACTGCAGCCTCAGGCCCTTCATGACCAACCTGATTTTACAGATGGAGGCATTGGAGAAACAGGACTAATACAATTTGAAACTCTCTAGATGTTTTTTGTAAATTAGGTTATGTATTAAAAATAAGGTGAGAAAACTGCTGGGAAATTTTTTCCCCAACCAACACTCTCTCCTGGTTGATGCCTTGCTCTTCCTGTGCATCCTTTTGCTTTGCTTTTCTCTCTTCCCCCATCAAGAAATACTAACTCCACCCACATCACAGGTGACAAACAGAACTGGAGTGAGGAAGCAGGGAGTGACTTAGTGCTCATTCCTTGGCTAGCTGGCAGGATTTAATGACCTGTGTGAAGCCTCTTTCCCAACTATGAAACACTCCTAAAGCTTGATCCATATTATCTTAGACAAGGAAAATAATTTATTTTTGTTGTGGATCCTTGCATTTTGCTGTGTGAAATGTGCTAACTGGACAGGAGTATTAGAAGCAGGTCTGTTGGAGTTATAGTGGACAAGTGGAGGTTAGAAGCCCCCAAGTGCACAATAAGCTGAATTTTTGTCTGTGATTTGTAGTGTATTCCATGGGTACAGAAATATACAGTTGCCTTTTATGTGATGGTAATCATGCAACATGCATTATATAGCACCTTCCATCCAAGGATCTCAGCACACTTCACAAACTGTGGTTAATTTTGCCTCACAGTCCAGTGTCATAGAGGTAAATATTATTATCCCCATTTTACAAATGAAGTAACTGAGAGACAGTGATGTTGAGTGACTTGCCCATGTCACACAGCATATCTGTTGCAGACAGAATACAGCCTAGGTTTTCTTGATTTAGTCTTGTACTTACCACAAGACTATCTTTCCTTCCTGGTTATGTGGTATAACCATGCTCTAGAAATGTACAAACTGATATTTACTTTTATTCTTTATAATAATCACAGTTACATAGCATCTTTCATCTGAGGATTTCAACATGCTTAACAAACATTAATTAAGCTTCACAACCCAGTCTCACCCCAGTAAACCATCTGCAGAGATGCAAAATATTTCTAAATAGAATTGGGCAAAATGAGACCCACAAGGGCGGGAAGCTGTTTGCCCAAATGTACATAGTGAGTCAGTCAATGACAGAGCTCAGGCTAGAACCTAGGAATCCTGCTCTTGCCTCAGGCACTTTCCTGTCCTTTTAAAGGAAGCTGTAGCACATATGGGGCAAAAAAACATTTTAAAGGTATAATAAAATATTGAGATATTGGCATTTTTTTATGTGTATGAAACCTAATGCCTCTTAGGTTAAAAATTTGACCTCCAATGGATCAGTTGGTTTGCGCCTTGGGTTATTTTTTAATGAATGGTTTCCATCAGACTAGAGTCCCAATTACAGTTGTGAAAAAGCCTTGCTCAGAGTGCCCAGTGCCTTGTTGGAATCAGGTCTGGCATACTGATACTGAAGAATTTGCCTGCCTTGTTTGAGGTTGTCAATGAGAAAATTCTGCCATCTCAGTGTAAGTGCTCCCCAACTTAACCCTTAACCCTTGCTTGAATGGGGTAGGCTTGTTTCATGTGAGTAGTTCTAATTACTTTTAATCTATCAAGGCAAATCTCTTTGCACAAGTAAAGGTGGAGAACTAGAGTCCATCAAAGAGCACAAGGCCACTGCACACTCTGAAAGCTGATTTTCATAACTGGCACTGGGAGTGTAACTGAAATTATTCAGAAGGGTGCAGTCAGAGATTGTATGCAATCAGAGATTGGAGACCTGGAATTCAGGATTCCCCTCGCCACATCTCCCCGCAAGAAGTGGCATCACAAACAACATTTGGGGAGTTTCAGCAGGGACCTCTGAGACCAAGTCATTGAAGAAGCAGACAACCTCCCTTTCTCCTCAGGCACTTTTCCCCCAAGACTATATTAGGGCAGAGGAAAGAAGCTATCCTTTCCCCACAGGTGGCTGCTCCCACTCCAATGAGTATGCCTTACCACATCGGAGCTCTCTGTCTGCCTTGGGTCACTGGGAGGAAGCCCCTGCCCCAAGTGGAATTTTCAGCTGGAGAAGCAGCATCAGCCCCAGTGCTAAGGCTGGAGAAGGGGATAGAGTCCAGCTGAGGATAGAGAGGATAGTCATGCAGATGGGAAGTGGGAGGGTGGAAGCTGGACTGCTGGGGAGTTGATTCAGGCCTAGTCTGCACTACGCGTTTATACCGATTTTAGCAGAGTTAAACCGATTTAACACTGCACCCGTCCACACAATGAGGCCCTTTATATCGATATAAAGGGCTCTTTAAACTGGTTTCTGTACTCCTCCCCGACGAGAGGAGTAGTGCTGAAATCGGTATTATTATATCGGATTAGGGTTAGTGGGGCCGCAAATCAACGGTATTGGCCTCTGGGCAGTATCCCACAGTGCACCATTGTGAC
>NC_133772.1:54822178-54945091 GCF_003597395.2 Chelonoidis abingdonii
GCCTCTGTCAGCGGCATCCAGTACACATACGGTGAGAGTGACAAAAGGCAAAACAGGCTCCATGGTTGCCATGCTATGGCATCTGCCAGGGCAATCCAGGGAAAAAGGGCGCAAAATGATTGTCTGCCATTGCTTTCACGGAGGAAAGATTGAGTGATGACATTTACCCAGAATCACCCACAACACTGTTTTTGCATTGGGATCTCAACCCAGAATTCCAATGGGTGGGGGAGACTGAAGGAACTATGGGATAGCTACAGGATAGCTACCCACAGTGCAACGCTCCAGAAATCGATGCTCGCCTCCGTACATGGACGCACACCACCGAATTAATGTGCTTAGTGTGGCCGCGTGCACTTGACTTTATACAATCTGTTTTACAAAAATGATTGATGTAAAATCGGAATAATCCTGTAGTGTAGACATACCCTCAGTCTAGAGAGCACTGATTTGTCTAACTAGGCATGCAGTACTTGGTGCATTGTATTAGTGGGGTCTGAGACTGAATTGGGTTTGCTGTAACTCAGATTAGGGTCTGCCCCTGGGATTTCACCTGGTAGTGACTGGGGCTTGCTCCCTTCAGATAAAAGTATTGTCCTATTGCTAAATGTGGTGTCTGTCCCTGGAGTTAACCCTGGCATTCCCAAAAAGGGGGTTGTTGTGCAATCAGAAGTTGTGGGACCTCGGTTTTGGGATACCCCTCAGCATCCCCTGAAGGATGCTCTCCTGATAATTGCAATGACTTTCTCAATGACAGTAGGGTCTTGGCAATTCATTTGCTGGTTGTAATTGTTTAATCTCCCTTTGGATCCAGAGACTTGAATCACCTCTCACATCACTGTAAATCAGGAATAGTCATGCTGAAGTCAATGGAGTTATAGCAGTGTAACTGAGAAGAGAATCTGTTCCATATATGTGATTTACGTTTCTCTGCTGGTGTTCCACAAGGTCAGTTTTGACTCCCTTGCTGTCTGAGATATCATTCAAAATCGTATGCAGCTTTTCACTTTCTACTGTAGATGGTACACAACTGTATTTGTGCTGGTTTCTCATGAGCTAGAAGCAGTCTGTTTAATCCTATTTGCCTGAAGGAGGCTTGGCTAGCATTCCTTATGGGGAAAAAAGAATGGACAGTAAAGGTTTTGAAATATACCCTTGCTAAATGTGCTGATTTTATTCTTTCTTTATGTGGAATTATTTACAGCTACTGTATCCTGTCTGGTTTAGAATGTGGATGTTATTTTTGCTTCTTGTCATCTGTCATTTGAGAGCCATGTTTCAAATGTTTCCACATTTTCTTTTTACCATTTGTGGAATAGCATTAGATCTTGCTTCTGTCATTCCCAGATCTTTTGACACTTGCCAACACTTATACTGACAGTAGGCTGGATTATTGCAATTCCTTTATAACTGGTCATCCAGACACCTCTATAAAAAGATTTAATTAGATACAAAATATTACCCTAGAGCTATGTCCCTGCCAGCAGGTATATGGGATCTTGGGGAGCAATTACCACACAGGTGGGGTGCCAATTCATTTCTTTATTAAAGGAAAAAGGAAGTGGTGGAAATTTAACAATAAAATACGAAGGGATGGGGTGTATAGGGTGTTTACAATAGACAATGATGGGGAGCGTTTCTTACTGAACAGTGTAGGGAGTTCTAACAGTGGGGTACAGTAAGTGGGGTTCAGCACAATGGGATACAGTACAGTCAATAAGCAACTTAACTTTATATAGGAACAATTCTAGATACAGTGTGAAATGCAAAACGTACCAAAAAGAAATGCAAAATAAAATGGTAGCTTCTATATAAAATGGTTAACAATCTTAGATAGAATGTATTAAGTGGTTGGTGGCCTTATATACAATGTAACACAATGGTATTAATGTAAATACAAAGTATATCAGCAATATGGGTGATAAGTGAAATTATGCAATGTAGAAAATTACTGACTTAATTTGTGAGGCTGTGATAGCAAGAGTGTACCTAAAAGCTGGGTAGGAATGGGCGGGGGGGGGAGTTAGAGTGATTAGTCGGCAACTGATGAGAGGAGAGTGCGGCTGGAAGCAGCGAGACACTTTGAAGCCCTGCAAGGTAAGGACAACGGGCTGGAGAGAGAGTTTTAAGACACACGGGGGGGGGGAGATATGAGCTGGGGAAAAACAGACAAAGTTATACAGGGGAGAGAACAGCAAGGGTTTGGGATAGTTCCGGTGGCAGCAAGGAGTTGTAACAGAGAGACACGGAGAAGCACACGAGAGGGGGGATTGGAGCAGGGGTGGGAAAAACATGAGATTGGAGAAAGCCGGCAAAACCGACAAAGTTATACAGAGGGAGAAGCAGCAAAAACCTTATCTTATCTTAACCAAAACTAGGCAAACATACAACAAATATCACAATTCTAAGCAAAACTATACAAGCAACTATACGGAGCAAACAGCAAACTATAACAAGCAGGTGAACTTACAAGCTTTACAATCTATAGGGAGCAACAAAGAACAGGCAGGTGAAAACTTACAAACTCTATAATCTTAACAACTATAACTTATTAAACTAAAAAACAAAACCTATGGTGCACCTTATGCTATGGGGAAGTTACAGAGGGCAGAGTGGTATGTGCCCAGGGTGCGTGGCTGCAGCAGTGGATACAGCTGCGCAGAGAGCCCCGAGGCAAAGCCCACAGGAGCAGAGCTTAGCAGCGCACAAACTTATTTTTAGCAGCAAAGTGCTTGCCGGAGTTTTAAGGAGAGGTTTTAAGACACAGACCAAGGTTTAGCTTGAGTCTGTGGTGCTGGGGAGACAGAGCCAGCAGCTAAAATAATAAATAAAAGTATAGAGAGTTTCACAGAGGGATTCTTACCAGCCCCTAAGGCAGCAGAAGAGGAAAGCAGCAATAACATCAGAAGGCTAGGTTACGGTCTCAATAATCAGGAGATCTCTCAGGCAGCAATTTGTTCTTCATGGGGGGGGTTCAAAAAACGGGGGTACGCTCAAAAATAAAACGAGAGCGGAGAAAGGACCCCCAGAACCCCTGGCTGATCAGACCAGGCGCAATGCAGGAACCTTTCTGATCTTAGTTTTAAAAAATGTCTGTTTTAAAGCAAACTCAGGCAGTTTCCCGCCAGTACTTTTGATTGGCTCTTCTTGATACAGGAGGGAAGAGGAGCAGGAAAAAACTGTAGGTGAGCACAGAGACATGTCTGGGCAGAGTCCTGTGCAGTAGGTGACTCAAAAGCACATGAGGCCTATGACTCATGCCACAGGACCTTAAAAACACAATAGGTCTTGCAGCTGGACATTGCCTACCCTACACCGAGCCCAGGTTTAACAAGGTGATAACAGGATTAACCCTTTGAACAGGGCAGTGGTCCCACTTAGCACAAGTGGGCATCCCTTTGAGAAGGACAATGGCTCTTGGTGAACAACTTTAAGGGGCCCTCCCTTTGATAAGGGCAGTGGCCCTGGTAAACAACTTAACAGCCAGGGAGGGGAGGCTACAGGAGAACAAAATGGAGTATGGGGACAGCTGTAAGAAAACAAAATGGAATAGCTGTAACAGACAAGCTGTATCACCTTTCTAAATATTCTAGTTGCATTACTGTATTATTGAAATCTTTGTATTGTCTGCTGGCTTATGCCCCTCTTGATTTTAAATTCTTGCTTTTTAATTTGTTACAATATGTATATTCTTGCTTGTTCCCTATCAGTGAAAAATATATGACTAGTAGGGTTAAGGACAATAAGAGGAAATTCTTTAACGATATGGGGAACAAATGAAAGCCTAGCAATGGTAGAGATCACTAGACAAGGATAGTAAAATCATCAGTCACAATGCAGGAAAGGCTGGAGTATTCAATGAAAATTTCTGTTCTGTTTTGGGGAAGATACTTGTGTTGACATAATATACAATTAGACTTCTGTGAGACATTTGATTTAATCCCACATGACATTTTGATTAAAAAAACCAAACAACCTAGCACTATACAAAGTCAATACAATCCACGTTAAGTGGATTAAAAACTGGTTAAGTTATAGATAGCAGAAAGTAATTGTAAATGGGGGAATTGTCAGTGGAGATGTTTTAATGGGGTACAGGTTGGGCCAATGCTATTCAATATCATTGTTAGTGACCTGAAAGAAAATATAAAATCATTGCTGGTCAAATGTGCAGATGACGCAAAAATTGGTGTAGTGCTAAATAATGATGTGGACAGGTCAGTGATACAGGCTGACCTAGATCACTTGGCTCATTTAAACAATGTGCTTTTCAACATAGCCAAATGTAAGGTCATATTTAGGAACAAAGTATATCGGTCATGCATAAAATGGAGCAATGTACTCTGGAAAGCAATGACTCTGAAAAGGACATAGACATCATGGTAGATAGCTACACCATAGCACTGGGAGTTCATTTTCAACTAGTTCAGAGGGTGAGTGGGATCCTTGGATATATAGTCAAGTTGGGGTAAGAAAGTGATATAACCTCTGCATATGGCATTAGTGAGATAATTACTGCAATATTGGTCCAGTTTAGAAAGATGTTGAAAACTTGGAAGGGATTCAGAAAAGAGCTACAAGAATAACTCAAAGTCTGGAAAACCTGCCTTACAGAGAGAGACCAAAGAAGCTTAATCTATTTAGTTTATCCGATGGAAAGTTATGAGGTGACTTGGTCATTGATTACAAGTACCTGCATGGGGAAGAGATTTCTGATAGCTGATGGCTCTTTAATCTAGCAGAAATATGCAGAATGAGATCCAAAGATTGGAAGCCAAAGGAAGGCATATTCAGTGGGAGTGAGGCACCTAAATATCTCTGAGGATCTGGGTGTAAATTCGTGTACATAAGCAAAGTAATTAAAATGAAAAAATATAGAAAAATGTATTTTTTTCATTTTTTTTTCAGTTAGGTTTTTATTTGTAGCTACAGCAAGTAAAAACTTGGTACTGTAGTGTGATGTTTAAACTGCTGGTGTTCCTTTAAGTCTTTGGATTAAAACTGAAGTCATCACCTTTCTTTTCTGGTTTGCTGGGAAGTTTATTATTATACATGGCTAAGTTAATTTCATACAGCTTCCAGTATTCAGTTGTCCCATTAAATGTATCATCCTGTAGCCATTTCCTTTTCTCTCTCCCAAAGAAAACATCATGAATGGGCCTCAGGGAGCTGGTCCCATATTTCTGGACTCTCCCACACTAGGCTTGCTTTCTTGTAGGAATCACATCGTGCCAGGATTCTATTCTTTCAGCGTTCTTTCCTGGCTTCTTCCTTCTGCAGGTCTTTTTTTTTTTTTTTTTTTTAAACATGCTGGCTATAAGAAACTTCAAGCAACATGGAATAGAAGCTTAAGTTAGTACATTTTTAAAATTATAGCTAGTGAGCCAAAGTCTGCTCCTGCTTGCAGAATGGGGCCCAATGACTAGAGTTTTCTTACCTGGCAATAATGCTCAATACCACAAATCCTTATGGTAGTTTTTCTCCCAGAAGGGCAAGAGTTTTCTATGGAAAGCATATATTGAATAGAAATTATCTATCATTTATATAATATTGAATGATACATATTCAAAAACTGAGACATTATCATTCAAAAGAGAATTTAGTGAGAAATGTCAGTGCTTTATATTAATTTCCTATTTCTTTATGCTCTGTATACGCCTGAACTCACTTCCTGCAATCTGAAAATGGTATTGGACATTTGGACAGAAACATAATGCCTTTTATGTTGAATAAAAAGTTGTATAGTTAAAGTGTTTAATTATAATCTGGTTGATTCGCTTACCTTTCCAAATCCTTATTTCCTAACAATTTTACAATAAGCTGATTGCCAATTTTGTTTTAAGTATTTAAGTTTTAAGTATGGGTGACCTCGTGTTTATCATTCACGGTTGCTATTCAACCCTCTTTATTTCTTTCTCTGTTGTTTTCTAGAGCAAAGCCCCAGGCATTCAAACTTAGGCTGTTGTCCAAGTCTATTTTAAAGTAGCATTTTTGATCATAACTTCTTGCAACTGTTGGGCTATGGTCATAACTACTAACCCTGGATCAGCAAGAGAACTTGTGTTGATAATGGAAACACCATCTCATCCTTCCCCTCCTCCACAACACATACACAGACAAATAGCCATAGAGATTCTGATTTTCCAGAGAAATCTAGATTACAGTGTCACATATAAGCTCAAGTGGAAGAAATTTTTGCTGGGCTTTTCAATAACAAGATAAAAAGGGGCCGATCCTCGCCTTTGGGTCTATGACAATTTACACCAGCTGAGGATCTGCCCCAAAACCTGTAGGGTTTCACCTCAGTTCATAGAAAAGACATAAAGAGAAGCGCATCTACTGTTTGCTACACCAATAAGCAGATGCATTATTAACATGATGGAAGTGCAAGCTGTTCAACACTAGAGGCAAAGAAATGCAGAAACTGAAGCAGCACAACAGACAGTGGGTGTTAAAAATTAAAAGGGATGGAATTGATGATTAGTGTCTTTCTGTACAAGACAAACAAGATGAGAAAAAGTAAATTTGTATCTAGCTCAGGCCTTCCACATTTATTGCCTTATGAAACTGTTTATTTTGAGTACACCTAAAGGAGGCTCTGAATTAATGACATATCTGCTCTCAAGTGAATTGAAGAGCAGAAGTCTCAAGGTGAGTATTGCTTCTAGACTCACTCAGGTTATGTGTTCCCTGTGGACCTCAGAGGACTTTTTTTCCTAGAGATTCTCCATGTGACTGGATGGGTGACTATGTGCATCTGTCCTGGCCTGCTCAGTCTCCTCTCCTTAACACAATGATGTGTCCCTAGGTGTGTGATCTTAGTAGAGTGCTGCGTTGTCATCTTGAAGACCTTCAGA
This sequence comes from Chelonoidis abingdonii, assembly GCF_003597395.2. NCBI lineage: Eukaryota > Metazoa > Chordata > Testudines > Testudinidae > Chelonoidis > Chelonoidis abingdonii. The sequence goes on from NC_133772.1 coordinate 54,829,036, forward strand.
AATGGTTTGATCTCTTCTCTTGGTAGAGATTAGTGTGCACTGTTGAGGGAACTAAAATGTTGGAAGCAAATATCCTACTGGAGACAAAAATTGCTAAATAAAGTGCCTTCCCAGACAGAGAAGGAATTATGGCATTATGTGGATACCCACATAAGGCTTTCACAACAGGTATTGCTGTTTCTCCTCCCCATGTCCTTCAGCTGCTTTCAAGGCACTCAATAATACTGCTGGCTGAGAAAGCAGGATAACAACTTCTCTAGGTAAAAGGCCAACAATGATAGTGCTGGAATGTGATCACCAGGGTAGGCATTTATCTCTTTGATGTTGTCTGTCAGACATTGAGGCATTCTTATTTTTCCAACAACCTGTGGTGTGGAATCAGGTAACATCAGGAAAGTTAGGGTCTGTTGCCTTACAGTGCAGTGCTGCATCTTCAACCTTACTGGAATATTCTGTTTTTAGGACTTTCAGGTTCTTCCGGATACAAGGGTGTCTCTTGAGTTAAATGATAAAATTATCTAATTCAAAGGCCTTGAATACCTCTATTATGTGCAGATATTGAATAATCTCTCCCCCTCCCCTTTTTTTATTTGTTTGACAATAGGAACCACTGGGATTAGAGAGAGAAGGAATTTTTAGTAACAAATAAGTTTGAAATGAAAATAGAATGAGGCAAATTTTCATGCCATACATTACAAATACTGCTTTGCAGACAAGACTTGGAGGTTTGGGCTACACTACCAACTTATGTTGGTAAAATTACATTGCCCAGGCGTGTGGATTCTCCACACTCCTGAGCAACGTAGTTATACTGATCTAAACCCTGGTGTAGACAGCAATATGTCTTCAGCAGAGCTTCTCCTGTTAAAATAGCTACAACCTCTTGGGGAGGTGGAGTACCTACGCTGATGGGGTGGGGAGGTGGAGTACCTACGCTCCTGTTGGTCTTCACTAAGCGCTGCAGTGGTGCAGCTGCAGCAGTGCAGCACTGTAAATGTAGATAAACCCTGAGTCTATAGACTGTAAATTAGCATAGCTTCATGATTTACTTCATCCTGCCTCTGGATTGGAAAGTGTTTGCCAGAAAAGAAAGTAGTATCTGTAAGATAGGATAGAAATATAATATCTTACTTAAATATAATTTCACAGTTTTCTTCATCATTTTTTTACCAGGAGTTTATGCAGATAACTATTATTTTTAGTTAAGTATTGCTACAAAATTTGAGATTTTTTTTTTTATTTAAGGTATCTCCCAAGTGATCTCAATCTGACAGGAACATCTTTGCTATTTTAATGGTCTGCACAGATAATGCAAGATAAATGCAAGGCCAATTGCCATGAATATGGATAGGGCGGAGTCTTCATGTTGAATAGTCAGTCTGACAACAGTGTGTTGCTTCTGCTGATGGTGTGAAAGGAAATATTTCAGCTTCCCTTCTTTTACTGTGGGATGTGGAAGAAATTCTGTGGTTATGTTTCTGTGATGAATCATGCAGATAGTAGCTAATATATAGAATTTTTAGACTATAGATCCATCCTTAACTATAGGTCTATGCTCCTGCTTTTTTCAGGGGAACAAGGTTTGCTGACATTCTGTATATCATTCCACTTTTAAATTCTCCTTGCCAAATAATATACTGAGTAACATCTATGTATTTAACAGCTTCTACTGAGTTATGTGTGCACAGAAAACATACAGGAGATCTCTGAGATCTATATGAGAGATGACAGATATGCAGGGCATAAGTGTAAGTATTTGTTTTTGTTGAAATATAATATCCTTACACGGCGATGAAACAAATGAAAAGCAATTAAATGAATGAGTGGGTAAAAATAATAATACAATTACTTTAAATTCGTTTCTAGATTTCTAAAGTCAAACATGCTCTTCTTGTTGAACTAGTGCCCCAGTACACCTAATGACTAAATTGTGCAGTTTCTCAAATATTTCTGGTGTGTAAAGAACCAATTTGTACATGCAAGCCTCAAGATTTTTGCAATATGCTCATAATTTTTATATGAGTTTGGAATCCTTTGTGAAGAGTTTAGGAAGTGAATAAATTGCCTGAGACACTTTCTGGTGACTAAGTAGTGTGTCTGAACAGGAAACATATTGCAAAAAGTTTAAAGAGGTTATAAATAGAACATGTTCTGAGAAAAAAAAAGTACAAAAAAGCAAATTCTATTGATCTTGTCAAGACCAAGTGTATACATGGACAGGATTTATTACATGGGGCAAGATTTTCTGTGAAAAATGGATTTTGATTTTAAAAACTGAAAAATATATTAGTTTAAGAAATCTTAATAACGCTCATATTTTTGGGCTTTCAGAATATTAATCTAAATGTCCAGGGACAGCATAATGATTGTTAAGCTTTAAAATAACCTACCTTGGCAGCTAACCTTTTCAGGCTTAATTTTTCAGGATTTCAGGAATATATTTTTGAAATATATCTGCTAAATTACAAAATATTAAAAGCCTGACTTACTGTGTATTCCACTGCAAACAAACTGGGTCATATGCACTTTTTCACAGTATGTAGTACAGCATGGAAGATGGGAGTGGAAGCTAGGAAATACTGAATTTTAATACAGGCTCCATCATTAAACTGACAATTCATGTTACCTTGACCCCAGTTTCCCTAGTAAAGTCATTTGTTTTCAGTTTGGCTCTTCAGCAAAGGTCTTTTAACAAACTGAGGGGCAATTCAGTAAGGTACTTAAGCATGTACCTTATCTGAAGTTCATGAGTAGTTCCAGGGCCCTTTCTACAGTCTGAAACCAATTGATTTTTAAAAAATCGAGTTAGTTTAACAAAATTGAAAATCCTCCTTAGCACCTACATAGACCCTATTCAACACTTTATTGATCATCTTATCTAGTTGTATTGGAGCATAGGCAACTGCCACACTGGTGATTTGACTGAAAAGAATAAATGTATTGCTTTGGGGTGAAGTTATTTTATTAACACAGACAAAAGTGTGGGGGCTTAGTGGAAATATATTTCACTACAACATGAGTGGTTAGTGTTTGAGATGAAGCTCAGAACTTTGTTGCTCTGGAGCTTGATCCCGAGCTCAGCAATGTCAATGGGAGTTCATCTTTCTATTGATTTCAGTGGGCTTTGGATCTGGCCCATGGTCACTAAGAGACAGGGGAGCTGAAGGTGTAACACAGGGGTCAGCAACCTTTCAGCAGTGGTGTGCCGAGTCTTCATTTATTCACTCTAATTTAAGGTTTCGCTTGCCGGTAATACAGTTTAACGTTTTTAGAAGGTCTCTTTCTATAAGTCTATAATATATAACTAAACAATTTTTTTATTTAAAGTAAATAAGGTTTTTAAAATTTTTAAGAAACTTAATTTAAAATTAAATCAAAATGCAGAGCCCCCCAGACCGGTGGCCAGGACCCGGGCAGTGTGAGTGCCACTGAAAATCAGCTCATGTACTGCCTTCGGCACACGTGCCATAGGTTGCCTACTCCTGGGTAACATATTCAGCCTCTGTGAATCAATCTACTTGCATTATTCTCAACTGACCTCCCTCTGACCATCATTAGAGCACCTTGAGTAAGAGGTGTTATGCTGAATGCTCTGAAGTGGTGGCAATACTAGCGAAGTAAAGTATAAGAGAAAGAGAAGTGCTCTGGGAAAACTCCTCCAAAAAAGAAACCCAGTAAAATCCCTGAATATTATGGATTCTGTTGGTTCCAGGCAAAATCTACATATTTAAAAGTAATGAACCATAAATATTTATTTGGTTTAAAGCTATTAACTGATGTTTCCTAGCATCAAGTTTAAATAAAGCAGAAGGTAAGACTGGGCAGGTTTCCAAAAACTGGGCTTATTGTTCAAAAACAAAAGAAAATAGAATACAGACCACATGAACATTCTCTCCATGAGTGCAAAAGGAAGTGTACACATTGACTTAATTACTTACTATCCTACACTTAAGAAATTCCAACTCCATCAGTGTCCAGCTTAAATGATAAGAGCACAAAGAGGGATCATGAAGAAAAACACTCCCTTCATTCAATTAATTAAATAAGAAAGCTTATCTGAAATCTGATATTTTTAAAAATCAAGGAAGTTTTGTTTGAAAAGTTTCAGATAATAAGTAGTTCTCCTGCACACCCGACTCAGGGAGTAAGTGTGGTTTGCAGTTTATCAGGATTTAATTTAAATTACCCATGGATATAAAAAGTTATGTTAAGGGATCCATGACAAATGTTTGGCTATCAATGGTGAAAGTAAAGGGCTGGATACTGCTCTCTGTAACACCACCAAAAAATTCGGAGTATCTATTTGAAGCCAGTGAAGTTACTCCAAATTGACCCTCTTTTACAGAAAGCAGGATCTGGCTTACAGTCTTTGGCTGCTAGGATTTATTAAATAGTGGTGCTCAATGGGTCATGGCCAAATGCAAACCCCAATGAGCCGTATAGTTAATACAAATCAGAGCTACTGAATAGCTACAGGAAAATACCACACATGTAGAAAAAATATTTCATTTCAAAAAAGTTAAGCTCCAAATGAAGAGAAGAATAAGTTCAGGTCCTTAAATGTATTAGGTTTAACAGTGTTGTTGGTCCTAGGATATTAGAAAGGCAAAGTGGGTGAGGTAATATCTTTTATTGGACCAATTTCTGTTGGTGAGAGAGACAAGCTACGTGTAAGCTTGAAAGCTTGTCTCTCTCTCACCAACAGAAGTTGGTCCAATAAAAGATACTATCCCACAAACCTTGTCTCCCCTTAAGTTTAACAGATCAGTCTTAGAGCTGAATTTGAAATAACCCCTGAAAGGCATTTTAAACAAATTAATAGGGAGTGATAATGCAACAAGCTAATGCCCTAAGTTCCTGCTCAACAAGATTTCCTCTAGGAATGTAGCAATGTGGCAGTTGTTAGATGGCATTATTGCAGCTATTATGAAAATGCAGTTGTGCCCATTCTTTGTTTCTGCATAGAGCATTGTTATTACCATCCCAGGGAATTCAAAGTGGTTTTGCTGCCCTTATGCTGTGGACTGTAGTTTGCAATGAGATTGTCCTTCCCCTTGTTGAATTCTGAGACTCTGACAAGCTCATTGTTGAGCTACATTCCTTTGTTTACACTGCTTAAGTGAGATGTTTAAATATTAAATTATAGAATCTATAGAAATATTCTACCAATATTCAAGAACTAAATGCCTTGTACTATGATCCTGACAGATCATATAAACTAAGAAGAGCCAAACTGTGAACAGAAGACCTCTTAAGAAACCTTGGCATTGCAGTAAGGGGTGATGATAATTCCATAGATGGTACAAGCCCCTCTGAGTTCTAAACTAATGCCCTAGGACAGTGTTATGGATCCCTGTGTGCCTGGATGTGCAATCTTTAGATAGATGTAGAACCAAGGTCCTGAACCACTTACAGTCTTTAAACTTACCAAAGTTGTCTTTATAAGAAGAGGAGTATCAACCTTGATGTATTTTGCCCAGATTCCAACTCTGGTCATTACATCATGCCTACTTAGGTGAATATAGCATTGTTCTTCACATTTGGTTCTAAATTATTGTGCACACCTGCTATGCAATATTAAATCTTTGCTGTGTTTCAGTTTAGAGGTAGCTTCATTTTAGTGGTGGTGACCTCTGTATATCGTTTATATATCAATTTAAGTTTGTAAAGCACTGTGATTTAGTCCCTTTAGGAAATGAAGCCTAATATAACACAAGATCTTTTTCATATGTTTATAAAAAACTGACAATCTTGGAATGGAGCCAGTTTTAATTGGGGAAATCTGAAACTGACTAAGCTTGAACAACCTAATTATAGCCAGAGGTCAAGGAAGTAAATGCCTTAGGGCCCCTTTTAAGAAACTAGGGATGAAGTGTTGAAAATAAGAGTAAGCTGCTTTGGTCTGTGATCAGATAGAAAAGCAGAATCTTTAAAGCTGTTGTGGCTGGATGCAGAATAGAAGAACACAGTTGCAATGAATGCTTTAAATAAATTATACTTTTAAAAAACTTTCAAGGTTATGTATTTCAGCCACAGTCAGAAAGCAAAATAGAACACTCCAATACATCATTACACTTGCTATCCACAGACAGACGAAGTCAAATTTTTCTTTAAAGGTAGACCTCCTAAGGTTCAGACAGTCACTCACACACAGGTAAAGCTAGGAAGACTCTATAAATTTAGAACCAAAAGTTCTTTCTCATATATGCAGTGTGGCTGTCTTATCACGCCGTGAACATCCATTGCAGTAGTCATGCTGCTATGCTGTCCATGGTCTCCAGTGCAATCTGCAGGATCTCTGCACCTGACAAATGTCCTGATCAATCTTTTTTTCTTCCTTCCACCATACAATGCATCACTCTTCACTGTCACCCACTCTTCACTGTCATTGTCTTGCCCCATTAAAGTCAGTGGGAGCTTTGCCATTCACTTCAATGCCCTGTGCAGGGAGGACAACTGATGTGGTTTATTACAATGGAGAAATGCTTATTTCATCGCAACATAGACTATTTAACTCCGCTTTCCCCTAAAATAGTGTTATTTATTCAAAAATATCAAATCATAGACACAATGCAATACTCTTAGAACTTAAAAATTACATATGCTCATATTTACTGACCAGCCTCAAATGCAAGTCCACATACGTACATAATTTTAGCACAAATCAATGTTACGCGCTTTCCCCACTGGAATGTATATATTCACAATTACTGGCTATTTATAGGGGCCTAAGGAGACCAGGTGCACAAGTCATATTTAAAGTCCTCTTTGAAAACCCTAGCCAACATTATTCTGCAGAAGCAACAAGAAGTAATTATAAAAACGCTGTCAACTGATAATTATGTTAACTGACATTTTCTCCTTAGAGGTATCTCAGGAAGAAAATATTTAGATACAGAATCAAGACAATGAAAAAAATTAGGGCTTCAAGTGATTAAAAAAATTAATCGTGATTAATCGCACAATTTAAAAAGTTAGTTGTGATTAATCGTGCAATTAATCACACTGTTAAACAATAATAGAATATCATTCAGTTAAATATTTTTGATGTTTCTTACATTTTTGAATATATTGATTTTAATTACAACACAGAATACAAAGTGTACAGTGCTCACTTTGTATTTATTTTTTATTACAAGTATTTGCACTGTAAAAAAACAAATAAAATAGCATTTTTAAATTTACCTAAGTACTGTAGTACAATATCTTTATCATGAAAGTGCAACTTCTCCCCAAGGAGTTGAGTCACAAATTTCATTAACACATTATTTTTTTAACAAGCATCATCAGCATGGAAGCATGCCCTCCGGAATGGTGGCCAAAGCATGAAGGGGCATACAAATGTTTAGCATATCTGGCACATAAATATCTTGCTATGCTGGCCAGAAAAGTGCCATGCAAATACCTGTTCTCACTTTCTGGTGACATTATAAATAAGAAGAGGGCATCATTATCTCCTGTAAATGTACACAAACTTGTTTTTCTTAGGCAGTGGTGGGCAACCTGAAGCCTGCGGGCCGCACGCAGCCCATCGGGGTAATCCGCTGGCAGGCCGCCAGACCTTTAGTTTACGTTTGCATGGTTGCCTGCACCTCCCAGTGGCCGCGGTTTGCCATTCCCGGCCAGCTGGAGCTGCGGGAAGTGGTGGCCAGGCCCATACCACTTCTTGCAGCTCCCATTGGCCAGGAATGGCGAATCTCAGCCACTGGGAGCTGCAGATGGCCATGCAAATGTAAACCAATGGTCTTGCGGCCCGCCAGCTGATTACCCTGACAGGCCACATGCGGTCCGCAGGCTGTAGGTTGCCCACCACTGATTTTAGGGATTGGCTGAACAAGAAGTAGGACTGAATGGACTTGTAGGTGTTGAAGATTTACATTGTTTTGTTTTTGAGTGCAGTTATGTAACTAAAAAAAAATCTACATTTGTAAATTGCACTATCATGACAAAGAGATTGCACTACAGTACTTGTATGAAGTGAATTGAAAAATACTATTTCTTTTATCATTTTTTACACTGCTAATATTTGTAATAAAAATATACACTTTGATTTCAATTACAATACAGAATACAATTTATGAAAATTTAATAAATTTCAATTGGTATTCTATTGTTTAACAGTGCGATTAAACCTGTGATTAATAGTGATTAATTTTTTTAATTGCAATTAAATTTTCTGAGTTAATCGTGTGAGTTAAATGCAATTAATTGACAGCCCTAAAAAAAACAATTAAAAAAACTCACAACAATCCATTGGTCAGAATTAGAATTGTTGTGTTGTGATGAAATATGCATGTTCTTTATACTTACTTAATAAGAATAATTGTTTAATATGATTACAATATAATATTTGTTAAGCACTTATGCATTTCCTTGTTTTCAAGTGCCTGGGTTTTGTAAATGATGTGAAAGGTGAGTACATTGTTGTTGCTTGGCTACCTTAAATGATTTTTGAAACAACATGTGTATTATTTAAAGCGTGTATTTATTTATTTAGTGTTGTCAAGGTAGACTGTGCTGTATAATAGGTGCCATTATTACTAATTTACTGAATGTTTTTTATTATCTTCCTAGAGATAGATTAGCAACATTTGTGTTTAATGCAACTCTTAATAAATGGCCTGAATGCTTACTGGCCATTTCTGAGCATGAGAAGCAAGGCCAGTTTGTGCAATTCTTTCTATTATTCTTTAGTAACATTTATAATTACTTATGTACAGTAGGTAGCCCCTTGACTGAGAACTAGAAAAAGAGATTTACCATTAACTTGTAACATTGACATGTTTATAAATTCCGTCTCTCATTAACACAGAAATATATTACAAGTAACACAGGATATTTAGAAGTGTTTAAATTAAAGACTCAGCATGGGCAGGAGGGAGGATAAAGAGAGAATTTGAGTATGAAGTTAGAACTACTGAAATAAGAATTTTTGAGGTTTAATCTTAGAACTAGGCAACCATGTCTGAGAACTGGAAACAGTTGTGTAGCGAGAAATAGATAGGAACTTTCCTAGAGTGTCACTGGAAGTTCTCTCTAAACTCAGCAGGCTTATCACAATATTCTTCAGCTATCTAGAATTACGTTATCCTGTCTGGTAACACCAATGACTATAAAGAACCTCCACAGAGACTTTCTTCAACATAAGACATAAATAATTCTTAGCTAACTAAAGGCTCAGCTCAGATTTGATACACTAACATCGAAGCTACTGTAAACTGATACTTGTCTTTGACAGCAAGTTTCACACAGACAAAAAGTTACGTTATCTAATGGCAATACAAAGAGAATACTTAATGTTCATTAAATGAAGATTCCACATATTAATGGTTTACAATCATATTCTTGTCACTACATTCAAAGTGTGTATATGCTGCATACGTAAGGTTCTCCATACTCAAATTTTATTTTTCTATACACCTTTGAACTACCGTTTTATTTCTTGTGTTGACATAATGTGAAACAATGTGGTTGGTTATTTTATAATGCAATATAATTGACCTGGTTTGTATTTACTGAATTTTACAGTTGCCTTTGTCTAGGATTACTTACTAAAGTACAACCTGATTTACCAGCTGTACTGATTCTGGATTCCTCTGATTTGAAAAATTATGAGTGGAATTGGACTTAAGTTTCTTTACCATTTTATTTAACTGGAGTTTTCTTGTTGCTGTGCAAAGTCTTATTCTGAAGTTAAATAAGATTGTATTAACAGTACTCATTGCGATTAGTACAAACAGAACATTCTTTTCTTTTTTTCGTTAACATCCAGAGTTTGACTATCAGTAGAAAATAATATTGCTTTTATTGAATATTTTTAAGACTGTAGTTTTTAGAGGAGGAGTAAGAATATCAATACAGGAAGTAAAACTACCAGCACAGTAGAGATTGTTTGGTTTACAGTGAGTCATTTGTTGGTGGATATTAATGTAGCACTGCTGCAAGGATTGACTAAGGGCCTGACCCAAAGTCCATTGAAGTAAATGCAAAGACACTAAGCAGTAAATTCTGCTCCGACAGAAGCCAGTGGGACTGTACCATTTACTTAATAGAGGCCTGGGCCTTGATATTATCCCTACATATTTACTTCTCAAAGTGGGTGTTGCCGCAAATCACAGCAGGACAAAAAGGTTCACAAATCTAAATGACAGAAATGGAAAATTAAATCTCGGTGGAAGAAAATCCCAAAGGCACTGATGCTTCATTGGTAATAAGCAGCGGTAAACTAGAGGATCTTAATGTAATAATTACCATCTCACTAAGGAAAACGTAGCTACAAACAGCTGGAAGGCTAAAACTTTGAACAACATCATGAAGAGATGTACACTAAGAATAGTAGATTTAACGGAGGAAGAATTACAGCTGTTTACTTTAATTCTTTAATCTGAACGTACATTAGCATCCCATTGACAAGATGTCAAATCCCCTTTTATTTTCAGATATACCTGAGCAGATGTTCAGAGGTCAGTACCTGCAAAATACACAGCAATTGTGACCCTCAAGGAATAAGATCCTGGCTATTGCTTTCCAGAACCAACACTTTTTCTTGACTAAAAACAACAGAATTGCTATCATCTCAACTATTTGCTTCTGGTGCCTAGATGCAGGTGAAATACCACTCTAAAATCAGATCTTTTTTTAAAATTAGAATAAATGCAGAGGTGATAAGTGTATACCCTGCTAAAATGAGAGTTTTTTCCAAGGCTGCTAAATATATTTCCCATGACTTTGATGAGAGAAGTTTTTGGGTTCACAAACTGCAGACTTTGAGGAGGCCATACCGGATGGACAGTCTCTAGATGACATTGAAAAGAACTCTAGTTTACAGAAATAGCATAGGGATGTAGGAAATTAGTCAGTTAAATCCATACTGAATGATATAACTAGGAATCATCGTGGGCCCGAAGTTGGCAGATCTTTGTAACAGAAATGCCACAACATTCCAAAAAAAAAAAAAAAAAAAGTTCAGGAAGACTTAACAGATGTTGGCAGTGCAGTAATATACATAATTAATAATAATAAAAATAGTAATAAAAAAGAACATCTCCTACAATTTCTGCAATGAATGAACAAGAGAACCTCTTGGGGCAAAGGTGTGCTAGAGAGTTAGTTTAAAAATAAAATAAAGAAATATTTATTATTTACCAAGGACCCAAAAGTGTACTAAGCTTTTCTTTGACATACATGCACAAATATGCCAGTGCATTTAGAGACTCAAATGAAAATATTGCTTAGAATGTGTCTCACTGATATACTAATTAGATTAGCTGACATATTCTGTGCAGTGTGTTTTGGGAAAGACTCCTTCCTGCATGTGTGATGGGAATATCCAGATATTCTAGGCCAGGAGTAGGCAACCTGGCCACCGGTCTGGGGGGCTCTGCATTTTAATTTAATTTTAAATTAAGTTTCTTATTTACTTTACATACAAAAATAGTTTAGTTATATATTAATGACTTATAGAAAGAGACCTTCTAAAAACATTAAACTGTATTACCGGCATGCGAAACCTTAAATTAGAGTGAATAAATGAAGACTTGGCACAGCACTTCTGAAAGGTTGCTGACCCCTGTTCTAGGCTTCTGAAAATGGTATTTTCCCACATCTAGAAATTAACTCCCTACCAGAGATATTTTTATTATACTGGATCTAAACTGCAAAATTCCTTTAGATAAACCACTCCAGTGATTTAAGAGTCTGTGTGATCTTAGCAAGTATAGCTGTACTGCTGAAAAAGAAACAACTGTCTTTTGGAGACATAGTGGATAAAAAGGACATGGCAAATTATGGCAATTGACAAATTATCTGTTTAAACTGCAACATCACAACCAAACAATACTTGAGCAACAGACTAGAACCTAACATTGGGCAAATATCTATAGTACTTAATACATGGCCACTATTAGTATAATATAGAGCACCCCATAGTCTTGAATGTATTTAGTGTCACAACACCTCTATGAGTAGAAAGTGCTACAATCCTCATTTTGCTAAAAGTGACATGGAGTAAGTAACTGGCCCAAAGTCAACACAGGAAGTATGTGGTGAAGCAGGGAATTGAACGTTGTCTCCCAAGTTCCAGGTTAGTGCGCTTGCCACTGGACCATACTTCCTCTCTATATAAAAGTTTCGTTAACTTTCAAGAGACCTAAAATCTGTCTAACAAGAACACACAAGAATACTAAGGCCAAGCTCGGAGGTAATATTACATTTATATGAATTTGAAAGATCTGTTTACATAAGTTAGAAGAAGCAGCATATTGTATGATCACATGAGAGGATGAGCATCCTGCGGCAATGAGTTAGTGTGTCTTTACTAGATAATGAGGCTGCAATATTTTTCATATTCTGTAGTTCTAATCTTATGTTTTATGGTGTGTCTCTTCTTCTTCAAGAGGAGAGAACCAAGGTGGGGCAGGATGAGAAGAATCTATGAAGCAGCTGCACTGTTAAATATAATGGCTGAAATGCTGGTTCCTGTGCCAATCTCAGGTAACATGTTCTTGGTGGAAGGGGGTTCCACTACAATCAGGAGGAATAATCTTTCTCCTCTCTGGCTTCTGCATCCCCAGTCCCTTACATAAGGACATGGTGGAGTGGCTAATAGATCTGTATATAATGCTGAATTCTGATTTAGTTTTTGTTCAGTCTTTACCAAGATGAACTCCCCTTTATGACTCAAAGTAATTAGTATTACTGTATGTCTTTGAAGAGACAAAGGTTGGCCTTTGAACTGTCTCCCTCTTGATTTTGGCTAAAAAAGTGTGTAATAATATACAAATTAAAAAACTGTTACACAAACAAGTTCAGGTTGCTAAGTGACAATAGTGTACTCACTTTTGAAGCTACTTACAAAACCCAAGTGTTTTAACAATAAGGAAATGAATAGTTAAGTGCATCACAAATATTACACTACAGTCATAATAAGCAATTATTCTTATCATATATATAGAAAGTATATTTCTTTGCAACGCAAACCTAACTCTGACCAATTATTGTGAGTTTGTTAAATATATTTTTTTTATTACCTGGATTCTGTAAATAATTGTGTTTTAGGAGGAAGTAGAGTTAAAGTGGCTTTGTAGCACTGAAATAGGCATTTCCCCAGAGTAGTATACCCATTACAGGGTTTCCGACTATGCTTATTGAGGTCAATGGTGCAGGATAAATGTCAATGTGATGAGTGCATAGTACAATGACAGAATGAAAAAAGACTGTTTAGGATAACTATCAAGTGGAAGGATTTTGCAGTCTGCCTTGGAGCCCACTGGTAGCCTTCCCCACAATGCTGCTGAAGAAGGAAGACGTGGTCTCTAGTGGTCTTTCCCAGTTAGGCATTTGTTTCAACACAGCCTTGTGGAACATAGCAGTGCACAGGTACCTTGTTTTCTATCTTGAGGTTTTATACTGCTGCTCATCACCATAGTATCTGACCCCTTCCATCTAAATTAAGTAGGAATAGCAAAGTCCCCAGTGGATTTCATGGACTCTCTAGCATGTCTGCTTTTTCAGGGTCAAGACTCTGCTTTGGGTAGGGTTTACCCAATGGTGGATAGTTCTCTGAAGACGTCCATGCAGTGTGCAGCGGAAGTCAAAAAAGCAAACAGGATGTTAGGAATCATTAAAAATGGGATAGGGAATAAGGCAGAGAATATCTTATTGCCCTTATATAAATCCATGGTACGCCTACATCTTGAATACTGCATACAGATGTAGTCTCACATTCTCAACAAAGATTACTGGATAGAAAAGGTTCAGAGAAGGGTAACTAAAATGATTAGGGGTTTGAATGGGTCCCATATGAGGAATATAAAGAGGCTAGAACTTCAAGCTTGGAAGAGAGGAGACTAAGGGGGATATGATAGAGGTATATAAATCATGAGTGAATGGAGAAAGTGAATAAGGAAAAGTTAATTTAACTTGTTCCCAATAATATAGGAACTAGAGACCACCAAATGAAATTAATGGGCAGCAGGTTTAAAACAAATACAAGGAAGTTCTTCTTCACACAGCGCACAGTCAACTTTGTGGAACTCCTTGCCTGAGGAGATTATGAAGGCTAGGACTATATAGGTTGAAAAGAACTGGGATTAAATTCATGGAGGTTAAGTCCATCAATGGCTTTTAGCCAGGATGGGTAAGGAATGGTGTCCCTAGCCTCTGTTTGTCAGAGGGTGGAGACGGATGGCAGGAGAGAGATCACTTGATCATTACCTGTTACATTCACTCCCTCTGGGGCACTTGGCATTAACCACAGTTGGTAAACAGGATAGTGGGCTGGATGGACCTTTGGTCTGACCCAGTATGGCCATTCTTATATTCTTATGTTTCTGAATTTGATTATTTTAAAAGATTTTTTATTATTTTCCTCTTTGTTAATAAACACAGCTCAAAAGTTAATAGAGTAAAATGCTCAGATTCAAGTTGTTCCAGTAAAACAATGTGAGGAACAAGCAACAGTAACAGATTTTGAAACCAAACAGGAGGTATATTCCATGAGACACGTTCACCTTAAAGTTTTTACTTCTTGCCTCAGACAACTGTTTAAACATTTAGCTCATTGTATATTATATTACACTTAGCTGTGCACATTCATAGTCACAAATTAGGCTCCATCTACACTTAACTCATGTTATCCAGACTGGTTTTAAATTTGGTTCAGAGTAGCCAGTATGGGTCAAATAGCCTTGCATTTGGGAAACTGGAGTTCCATTCCTAAGCTCTACCACAGACTTCTTGTGTGACTCTGAATAAATTACATAGACACAGGTCCTCAAAATTATTTAGGCACCTAACACCTATTGATTTCATTGGGAGTTAAGGGCCTGAATAGCTTTAAGAACCTGGGCCTTAGTCTTCAGTGCTTCAGCTCCCTGTCTGTAAAATGAGGATAAAAGCATTTTCCTACCCTAGAGGGGTGTTGTGAAGATAAAAACATTAAAGATTGTGAGGCACTCGGATACTACAGTAATCGAGGGGTCATACGGGTACTACAGGAAGATTAGAAAGTATCAGAGCACGCACATGCTCCAGTTCTGGGTTCCTATTCCAGGTCTTTCACACTGCTCTCGGTGGTGTAAAGATCAAGCTGGATCTCGGTATAAAGGTGACTCTCTGGAGCTGCAGTGCCATTTCTGTGTACAGATATGACACAGGATAGGCACAAATGATCCTTGGAAGAAAAAAAATTAAAAAGAGAAAAGTGCATCCTGTGTGAAGTATAAGTCTTAAGCCTTCCAATGCCCCTTCAGGCTTCACCAGCAGCAGTCTTTAGCTGGTGAGTGATGAACACCAACAGGTCTCATTCACTTTAAATGAAGTTGCTTGGCACCTCTAAAAAGAACCAGGCCCAAGTCTCTTTCCTCCCTGTATCTCTCTCCATTCTTTACCCTCTTTGCTGCCTATGGCCAAAACCCTATTTATAATGCTGCCCTCCTTTCCCCCAATCTCTTCACTTCCTCTCCTCCCTTTCAAAAGCCCCCTCCTCCTTTTCCCAGTCTCTCCTCATTCCTCACCCTTCCCTCAGCTCTCCAATCTGGCCAAAATTCCAAAGTCTCTCTTCTCTATCCCCAAGTCCCCCACATTCTATTAACCTTCCTCCTCCTCTTACACCCATTCCTCTTTCCTTTTCTCGTTTCCAGACTCTCTCCTCCTTCTCCCCAAGTCGCTCCTTACTCCCCCCAAGTCCCTTCTTCCCGCACTGGAAATGTCCACTTTCTCCTGTCTTCCCTCGTCTCTCCAGCTTCTTTCCACAACTCTCTTCACCCCATCCTTCTCCTGACCATCCCTTCACCCCTTCTCCTCTCGATCCATCCTGACTACCCTCCCTCAAACACCCCTCTCCCATCACTCAGACCTTTCTTCTCAAATGCCCATTTTCCAAATCTCCCCTCCTCCCAGCTCCCCCCTTTAAAAGCCTTTCAACTTTGCATCTGCCCACATATCCTGCCCTCCTTCACTCCCCATCCCTTCCCCGGGGCTGCATCCTCCCAGATCTGCCCTCCCCTCAGTCCCCTTTCTCACTCAGGGCCTCCCGCGGGGGGGGGGGTCAAGTGGGGCAATTTGCCCCAGGCCCCACAGGGGCCCCCATGAGAGTTTTTCGGGGTCCCTGGAGCAGGCTCTTTCACTCGCTCCGGGGGTCACGGAAAACTCTTGCGGGGCCCAGGCCCCTGGAACTTCTTCTCCGAGTCTTCGGCGGCAATGGGACTGTCTTCTCCGGGACCCGCTGCCAAAGTGCCCCGAAGACCCTCGGCAGGGGGTCCTACCGCCCCGGGACCCGCCGCTGAAGTGCAGGGTCTTCGGTGGCAATTCGGCGGCAGGAAGACCTCAGGCCCTCTGAATCCTCTGGGCAGCCCTGCTCTCACCCCTGTCCCACCCTACCCCATCTCCCCCCATCCACCTCCTCGTGTCATTCCCTCCTGAGTGTTTCCACTTCACCTCCCTCAGCCTCCCTCCAGCTCCAGCACCTCCCCCTCCTAGCCCCTCAGCCTGCCCCACGGGCTCTGCCTGGCCCCCTCAGCGCTGGGCCAGTAAACCAAAGCGCTGGGGGAAGTGACCAGCCACACCCGCCCTCGTGCCCCGAGGGGAAGCCGGCCCGCTCCGTGCACCCTTATGCTACCCGCGTCCCCCCACCCACCAGGCGGTCTCCCGCCCCAGGGCTCGGCGCAGACTCGCTGCCCAGGCCGCGCGCCGGGCTTCCCACGTGCAGCGCGCTGTGACACCGGGCCGGGCCGGGGCAGGAGCTCGCTGCCCCGGCCGCCCGCTGATTGGCCCGGCGCTCGGCCGGGGCCACGCCCAGCTCTACTGCTCTCCGCCCGGGCAGGCGGCCGGGGCAGAGTCGCTGGGCTGAGCCCTAGTTGGTGCCTTCGTGCGCGGATGTATCCGTGTCCCCCGGGGAGAGGAGCCGCGTGTCCCACCCTCCTGCCCCGTGGTGAGCCCGGCTGGTGCCCCCGCCCAACATGCTGAGCAGGGTGCCCGGTAAGTCATAGCCAGGCGGTCACTAGCCCCCGCTCCCAGCCGGGCGAGCGGCTCCCGGCCGGGCGGAGCGGGGCAGTTTGAGGCTTGTGTAATAGGATTGTGTCCAACGTGCTTCCGTGCCTGTGTTGCGGCTTCCTGGCTGCCCGGCTCGGTTTGCCGGCTGGGGTTTCGCAGGTGGCGTCAGCTGAGAGGCGGGAGCGCTCCTGAATAATTCACCTGGCCGCGGCTGTCCAGCAGCCCAGTTCCTCCCTCCCCGGCCAGCTCAACCTTCTTCCCCGCCCCACCTCACCCGCGTTTGGGACGGTTCCCCGCCCCACACCGGGGCTGTATCGCTTAGGGCTTCTGGGGCTCGGATGGTTTTGAAAAGAAACAGGACGTGGTATAACCACAAGTGAGATGCCGGCGCACGGAAAGAGAGAGAGAGAGACGCTGTGTGTGTAGTTACAAATGTAACCGTTTTAGAAAACAATCTTTTGTCAGGAATTAGGACGCTTTTGAAACTAGCGATTTCAGATTTCTCTGGCACAGGTGGACTTTCACAGCCCACCCTTGACTAGCAGCCGCTTCAAACCTGACGTTTTAGATGGGAAGAGTATCAGAGGGGTAGTCCTGTTAGTCTGGATCAGTAAAAGCAGCAAAGACATGCCTCTGAGGAAGTGGGTATTCACCCACAAAAGCTCATGCTACAAAACATCTGTTAGTCTAGTAGATGAGAAGAGGAGTCTGACAGGTTGCGCCAGTCTTTATTTTGGCTATGCTTGACATTGCACCAGAGTTTGATTTGGTCAATAACAGGCAAGGAAAAACACATGCAAGCTGTTTTGGCTTTTTGGGGTTGTTTTCTGTGGCGCTGGTGATGAGGAGGGTCTAGTTCTCTTTATAAGAGCTGTATATATGTTTTGAAATGTACCATCCCTGTTCCCTCTAACAGAAACCATTTCCTGAAGCTGAAAGTAGCACATGTTAACTGCTCACACTGCCTGCCTGAAGTTAGACAGCTAATTGTAAAGAGAGATTACTAGTAGAACTGGGGAAGAAGTGAGGTACACCATATGTGCAATAGATAAGAGCTGGGTGGGGTGGGGAGGGGAAGTCTGAGGTTGTTTACAGACAAACATGAATATGTTGTTCCAGGTAATGGGTTAAGGTGAACTGTCTGAACACTTTTTGGCTATAGAGATGAAAAAATTCTACTGGGGAAGACAGGGTACCAGCCGTAAGCCTTGCTATGCCCTGAGAATGATGATAGTGGGTGTGCGATATGTATACCATAATATGTAATTAGTGCTTAGCATTCACACAGCATTTCAGACATGCTCTACAAACATTAACTAATCAATCCTCACGCCACCCCTGTGAACAGCATTTCTTAAAATACTAACTGTTGTGATTTGCTCATCATAAAACTTAACACACATCTCTCCAACTTCATCTGCATTTGTATGTAATACTATATGGAATGGCATAACTATTAAGAAAGATTATGGATATGCTGCAATAGTCTGTAGATCAGCCAGTAAGTACGAATAGACTCAAAATTACTAACTACTCACTGCCTGGCATCTGACTTCATCCACACTGTCCATACTGAATTACAGTTGTTACATCTGTTAAGAATGTAAGCCTTGGAATAGGATGTGTACTGAATGAGTGAATGTTTTATCATACTTGTATTTTTAAATTATATTATCTCACTGAATGCCAATATCGCTTTCCTTTATGAACTTTGCAGAGTAAAGAATATATATTTATTGGAAAAGGTTTTAATGCACACAAACGCATATGGTGTGTGTTGTCCCCGATGTACGTCTGTCACTTAAATAGGATCTGCTGACTAGCTTTTTTCCTACTGAAGAAGGTTAACTGCAGTTGCTTGGCTAGATTACTTTTATAGTCAAATCTACCACCTTGATTGGTCTTGGATATAGTGACATTTAATCCTAGTGTGCTCTAAAGATAGCTCTTTTATTGACGAGCTTAGAGCTTTTGAGCCCTGAAATAACTTTTACTTTTTTTTTTAATTTATATTTCCTTATGGACTCTTTCTCTTCCTAACTTTTTTTGTGTAGAAGAATGTATGGAAATAAAGTACAGATATTTGACAGTATACTAACTTTCAGCTAACATCTCTTTTTAAACTTCTTGAAATAATATGAGAAACACTTTCTGTGTATGCTTGCTACAACACTCTTCTGTGGTGTTAAGTGTGCTGGTTAATGTGCACCGAGAGCCATTCACAACATCCTTTCCTGCTCACGGATTGGGCCTAATTGAATGTGACAGCCATTTTTATTCAGGGCTTTGAAATGTGTCTTAATCTACAGTAGTAATTATGTTATTAAACCATTACGCTTAAGGTATGGATTGAAAATCTGAGTTTAAAAAATGCAGGCAGCGAGTGACTGGAAGGGCTCAGAAGACTGATAATGGGATATAGAGTCTCTTGCCTGAAAGTCACTGGACTGAATCTGACAGCTGTTGATAAATGAAAGCAAGTGACTTTCTGATATCTGTTTGCTGGCTGGCGTGAAAAGATCTGGATGCTTCAGTCAGTTTTAAAATTCTGTTCACAATTGGCATCCTTGCTGTTAATCTCAACCAAGAAAGAATTTGAGCAAAGAAATGGAACTACATTCTTGCATACAGAGATGGTCCCTGCAGATCATAGTTGAAATATGTTGGCCGGGCTAGGAAATTTTATATAAGAGCCTCTGTTTTGTTTCAAGTTGACTTTTTTGTTAGACATGTATTGCAAACCTTTTTTCATCAGAGAAACAGTATGGCCTAGAACATAGTGCAGAGGGATGGATGTTGGGACACTTGGGTTTTAATGCCACCTCCTCCACAGTCTTGCAGTGGACCTTGGGCAAGACTCTTAACCTCACTGACTCCATTTCCTCATCTGTAAAATTGGGGTAGTGAGACTTGCAACATTTATCTCCTAGGGATGTTAACAATTAATGTCTGTAAAATATCTTGATCTTGGATAAAAGAGGCTATATAAGTATATTTCAATCTAAATAATTTTGTAGGGGATATCACTTTACATCAGAGGTGGGCAAACTTTTTGGGCCGAGGGCTACATCTGGGTGGGGAAATTGTATGTGGGCCGGGGCAGGGTGTGGGAGGGGGTGTGGAGTGCAGGAAGAGTCTCAAGGCATGGGATTGGGGCAGAGGAGGGGTGCTGGGTGTTTGAGGGGGCTCAGGAAAGGGGGTTGGGGTGCAGGAGCAGTGCGGCGTATAGGAGGGGGCTCAGGGCAGGGGTGCAGGAGGGGTGCAGACTGTAGGAGGGGGCTCAGGGCAGGATGCTGGGGTGCAGGAGGGGTGCGAGGTGCAGGCAGGGGGCGTAAGGCAGGGAGTTGAGGTGCGGGGTGCAGGTGGGGTTCGGGCTCAGCCCAGCGCTGCTTACTTAAAGGAGCTTCGGGGTGGCAGCAGCGTGCACTGGGGCCAGGGCAGGCTCCCTGCTTGCCTGCCCTGGCCCCATGCCGTGCCACTCTAGGAAGCACTGTGGCCCCTGGGCAGTGGGGAGTGGAGGGCTCCGTGTGCGCTGCCCTTGCTGCGCCTCCAGGTACCTCCCCTGAAGCTCCCATTGGCCGTGGTTCCCTGTTCCCGGCCAATGGGAGCTGCGGAGGGTGGTGCCTGGAGGCAAGGGCAACGCACGGAGCCCTCTGCGCTCCTGCCCAGGGGCTGCAGAGAAGTGGTGCCGGCCAGTTCTGAGAGCAGCGCGGGGCCCACGGCACCATGGGGAGCAATCCTGCTGGCCCGATCTAAAGCCCTGAGGGGCTGGATCCCGCCCGCAGGCTGTAGTTTGCCCACCCCTGCTTTATACGCTAGATATACTTTCTCCTTCCTGCATGACAATTCCCTGTATTCTAGAAATAAGAGCACTGGAGAGTGGACGCTTGAACTAGTTTTTGATAACTTAGAATGTTTTTAAAGACTTCTCTCATGCATAATGGAGTTAATGGTCATATTTATGAACTAAAACAAAGATGCAGAGAATTACTGACCACTTCTCTCCTGGCCTAATCTTACTTGAGAAAATCAAGGCCAAATACTTACGTTTTCTCTAATAATTTAAAAGCCTTTGCTTTGGAACTTGGGGATTTCTTTTATAGAACAGTTGCTTTCTTGATCCTGTAACTATTTTTTCCACTGGAGTAAAGCTCAAAATCGTATTTATTCTCTGGACCTTGAATCCACTCCCTATTCACCCAGTCCTCTTCCTTCTTATCTCTTGATCCCCCTCTTTGATGTTTTCAGGCAAGCATGATAGGGTGACACACAGCTCCTTCCAAAAGTACAGCGAACAATAACTCCATATGATAGCCAGCATAAGTGGATACACTTTATTATGACACGTACCTTTTTATTTTCATACTTGAGACTGAAAAGCGTCAATACTTTTTCTTAGGCTTCATAATGTGCACATAGCCTATGATGGCGTAGCCCTCTAGTGTAGCCACAGCCTGTGCCAACTGGGGTCTTTCTGTTGGTATAGGAATACCATCTCCCTGAAGGATATTAGCTACATTGACTGAAGCACTCTTCCATCATCAAAGCTGCATCTACATTGTTGTTGGCATAGCTATGTTGGTCATGGGTGTGGCTTTTTTCAGACTTTTGATCAAGGTGGCTATGCCAATTCAGTTTTTACGGGTAGATTAAAGGCTCATCTATGCTACAGAGTTAGGTCAGTTTAAATGTTGCTCAGAGTTGTGAAAAATGTCATGCCTTGGCTTAATTCCATTGTACAAAATAAGCCCGGGTGTAGATACTGCTATGTCGGTGGAAAAATTCTTCCATCAATCTAGCTACTGGCTCTTGAGAGGTGGATTTACTACAGCAATGGAAGAGCCCATTCCGTCACTGTAGTAAGTGTTTACGGTACAGCAACTCAGCTGCAGCTGTGCTACGCTAGCATTTCTAAGTCGGATCCTTGGCTTTCTCTGTGTTACGTGGTAATGTGTTGACATACTCATCTTAAAACATTTTATGACTAACCTGATTAATTAAACCATTACTACATCCCCTTATATATGTTTCTGACACTTTATTCAAATAGACCTTCCAAGTTCAGTTGCTGCAAAACATATTTGCTATCCCTTCTGGCTCAGTAATCCACCCTTCCCCAGGTTAACTGACACCTCAAGTTTTGACACCTGAAGGACAGACCTTTTTAGAAATAAGAGTTCCACACTTTTGATGATCATGCCCTCCCCGTAAAGTTGAAAAAATTGCAAAGCAATGAAGTTTATGGCATAGGCTAGAGAAATGAGAACCAAATTGGAAAAATTCTAATCTAATTTCTGCTAGAGTCTGGCTGTGTGGGCAAGTAAATTGACCTTTGTCTCCTATCTATAAAATGGGGTAATACTTAACAAACCTGTGAAGTAGGTAAGCATGAGGGTTCATTAACATTTGTATAGTGGTTTGAAAATGTAAAGCTCTGTATGTGCTAAGTATTCTAATTCTTACTGCTGCCCTAAGACATGCAGCAATAAGACATGCTCTTGGTATGTAACTGACTTTGCGTTAAAGTAATTAGAAGTCCAGATTTGCAGGGGAGTGTCCTAGAATCGTGAACCATCTTGAGTTAAACGCGCTGTACTGTCTGATACTGTTTTTATTTATTCTCTAGTTCTGCTGCAGAATATTTTTTTCATGCCAGGTCTCTTGACTGGGGATGTGAGCAAGCTAATTGTTGGGGGGGTGGTAATCTGTGTATGTAAGACAGCAGGACAACAGGGTCACTGCTGTGATTCTTTATGGTCAGTAAATAATGAAATATTTCCGTTCCTGTGGCATAAATCTTGGCTCTACCCCACATGTATCACAGTGCTGTTATTTCAAAAACAGTAACTTGAAACAAAACCTTAGGGGAAACTCGGATACTGAGAGGTTTCAGAGTAGCAGCCGTGTTAGTCTATATCCGCAGAAAGAACAGGAGTGCTTGTGGCACCTTAGAGACAAACAAATTTATTTCAGCATGTTAGTCTCTAAGGTGCCACAAGTATGCCTGTTCTTTTTTCAGATACTGAGAGTTTTCAGTTGTAAATTATTGGGAAATACCACACAGCTTCAGAATTTTTTGTGAGCTGCTAGTAATATATACACCTGACTTTGGCTTTTGTGGTCATATCTTGATCTGACTGAAGTCAGTGACAAAACTCTGGTTGATTTCAGTGGAAGCAGGACTTGGTCGTAAGAGGCACTCTATGGTGTGACACCTTATCAATTAACAAGTTGCAAAACAGAATGTCAGGTCACTTTAAATAGAGGCATATGTTATTGGAAGACTTCCCCCTCCCTCCCTAGTTAGCAATGTGTGTGCCTAATTTAAATTTAACAAGTTGTAGAATGCAAAACTAACGAGACACGTTTTTAGAGGCAATGCAAAAAATAATATATATTTTATTGTGTGTAACACTGTTTCTTCAGACCCACTTATTCTTTCATCATCTGCTCTCTGTAGATCCCTTCTTAGTTCGAAAAATATTGTCACTGCTCCTGGTCTGAACATTTTGGCTACCAGTTGAGCCCCGTCTTTAAATGTATGGTTTGCAGCTTTTTAAGACTGTCTATGGAGGTATTTACACTAGAGACTGAGTCTTTCACCAGCAGTGTTAGTAATTCTAAGTATTTCAGTGTATTACATTGCTTCCAGAAAGCACAGATGTTCATTTCTAAATTAAGGATGCTAGCTGAGCTGTCAACTGATTCAAAGACTTGAGATAGGTCTGTTACTTTTCAGATTAATTGTGCATTCTAGAGTTGGAGTTTGCTCATTTTATTTTTGACATGGAGGAGTTGAGTAGTACTATAACTCTCTTTGTCTCCAGACCATTACATTTAGCCTTGCAAGTAAGTAGAATTTTACTCAGCTTCCCCAGAACTGGAGTTTAGTCACATTGGGGCTTGTCTTTTTCTTACTTCCATAAAAGGAAGGAAACTCTATTTAAGGCAACACATGGAGATTCTTACACATATTTGTCTTTTTACCCAGTAGTACCTACACTCTTTGAGTCAGGGAACCATTTTGTTTTGTGCGATTATGTTTGTGTACTATGCCTAGGGTGACCAGATGTCCCGATTTTTGGGCCTTTTTCTTATATAGGCTCCTATTACCCCCTACCCCCGTCCTGATTTTTCACATTTGCTGTCTGGTCACCCTAACCATGCCTAACACGGGGGGAACTAAATGAGAGATGTATTGTGCTAGCACATAGAAATTAATAATAATCAGTAGTAGTAGTCTCTGCTGTATATAAGTCCATTTCTTTGCTTTGTTGCACTGATACAGAGAGTAGAATTTCCTTTCCTCGCCCCTCTGTAGCCAGTGCGCAGATTATGGAGAAAGAAATATGGGAGTTGAGAATGTCAAGTGGCTTGCTTTAATTTAAACCGTAGTAAGAAGTCAGGGTTCTGTAAGACAGGTAGACCCTAAAAGTAGTAACTCTGCTTTCTCTTCAGTTCGTATAAATCTTTCGCCTTTTACTAAAGATTTCCGTGGAGGGGGCTTGGCCCTCCCCAGATCCCCCTGTAATTTGAGCACTGTCTATACCCCGTTTCCCTTTCCTCTTGTATGTTGCAAAATGGAGACTATGAAGGGGAAATAATTTTATTGAAATTGACACAGGCCAGCCAGCATCATTCAGTCACTGTACTGAATCTTAAATTTTGTTGTGAATCTGACTCCAAATGTACACAGGGACTAATTCCTTCAGCAGAAGTCCCATGGGCTTTAGTGTCAAGAATACAGGATCAGACTCATGTTTTCTTTTTTTTTCTTTTCCCCTGCTGCCTCCCGCATTCTATCTCCACCCACATAAATTTAGAAAATACACCAGTAATTTTTGTTCTTGGCTGCATGCTATCAAGTTATTATTAAACTGAAATTTTGAAATGACTGGTCTGGCATTGCAAATATGTGATTATGGAGTTTGTCAGTGTTTTTAAAAAAACAAGTTCTTTGGCTCTTAGTCCGCGATAAACCCTTCTCAGACTTTTTAAGCTTGCAGATTATTGACTGGACATGCTGTTGCAACACCCAAAGAGCTGTTCCAGTTTACTCCTGTGTGTAGGAGTGCCATAAATAAGCAGTAAATTAGAATGTATGCAAATTATGTAAATTTTTTCAGTGCAGGTGTTTTAGCTGTGTGGGTCCCAGGATATTAGAGACGCAAGGTTGGTGAGATAATCTTTTATTTGACTAGCTTCCATTTTTGAGAGAAACAAGCTTTTGAGCTTATGCAGAACTGTTCTTGTTTTCAGTGACCCATTTAACAATATTTGGAACAGCTACAATAAAACATTTCTTCTTAAAAAATTAAGCCACATAATGTGCAATAATTGGCCCCCAAAGTGCTGTCTTTAAAAGGCTGAATGCACTGTCAATTACTTTACTGTACAGTATACACCTTATATATTTTGTAGTTTTCACACCCAGAGTGGTCACTTGGAAGGGTTTTTTTAAAATCTCTATATTAAGATTCAGAGAATAGTTTCTAATGTAAACCTTTGAAATAGGTGTTGGGATGTGAGGGGAAGAAGATCGTTAATGCAGAGACTGAGGAAGCCTCTGTCTCTTTGGGGAGACCTATGTTTGGCAGTTAATGGCATTTTCATTTATATACAATTGGCTGGGAATGTATCACAATAACTGCCCTGATTACTGTCTGAGGTGAGTCCATCTGTTAGTGTTATTAGGGAAGCATGTTACCTCTGATACCCCCCACACAAATGGCGCAGCACAGTGGACTAGGGAGAGGTAAATGGGAGATTGTGGAAGCATAGAGATATTAAAAAGGAGGGAAGAAACTGTAATGTGCAAAACAATAATTCTTACTGACCTCAAATCGTGAAACTCTGGTACAGAGGATGATGCTATATTATGTCCATGTGAAATGCAGCCTCAGAATTAAAAACAGGACATTTTGTCCTAATTTTACCGAGTCTCTTTCTAATTTTTGTGTATTCCAACAACTTTGCTATATATTTTTTTCCAACTGAACAAGTCTTTTCAGTTGTTATTGTACAGTCAAACTCATTACGAGAGAGGGTCAAAGTTCTGAGTGTCTTTTGGTTTCACTGGGAGCTGAGGGTATCAGCCCCCTTGTGTGGACTCTTGTGTCCCACTTGGCTGCTGTCCAGCTGTTTCTGTGTATTTTCTGCATGTGCTGCCATTCTGAAGAGAACAGGGTAAGATTCAGGGTCTAGGCACTGGGAAGCACAAGGATTTGGCCCAATGGCATGACCTAGAGCAGGGGTTCTCAAGCTGTAGTCTGTGAGCTCCATTCAGGTGGTCTGCAGATAGTTCCCTGTAAGGTGCACCGAGGCCTGGACCCTGGAGGAGACGCACATGTAAAGTGAGGTGGTGGCCTTGGGGGGAATAGGAGGTAGGTGGGAGGGGTCAGTGGGGTGAGAAGAGAGGGTGGGGGGAATTTGGGATGTGCAGGGCTGCGGTGGCCGCAGAAAGAGACAACTTTCCCCAGCTCAAGGGCTGTGGCTGCTAGGGAGAGATGGCCTTCTTTCCCAGCCTCAGCTTGGGGGCTGCTGTGGCCAGGGCTGGTGCAAGGATGTTTCGCACTCTAGGCGAAACTTCCACCTTGCGCTCCCCCCTGTGCCCTCCCCCACCCTGAGGCACCCCCAACCCCATGGCAGCTATCCTCCTCCACCCTGAGGTGCCTCCCTTTCGGCAGCTCCCTACCCCCACCCTCTGCCCTGAGGCACCCCGCCCCAACTCACCCCTGCTCCGTGCACGAGCACCTCGAGCACACCGTGGCTGCTTCACTTCTCCCGCCTTCTGATTGGTGCCGCAAGCCTGGGAGGCGGGAGAAGTGAAGCAGCCACAGCATGCTCAGGGAGGAGGCAGGGCAGGGGTGAGTTGGGGTGGGGAGTTCCCCTGCATGCTGCCCTCCCCCACACTTGTTGCAGGTGGCCCTCCCCATGTTCTCCTGCCACAGCTCCCTCCACCTAAATGCCGGTGGCGACCGGGGCAGCTGAAGATCCGGCCACGGCGGTCACTGCCAAAGAAAATGGCGCCCCCGAAATCCCAGTGCCCTAGGCAACCGCCTAGGTCGCCTAAATGGTTACACTGGTCCTGTCTGCAGCGGAGGGGAGAGAGGGCACATCCACCGCATTAGAAAGGTGAGACTACTGATATTAAAATATGAGGTGTGTGCTTTTATTTGTAGAACAAAAAAGTTTATTATCATTAAGGGTCTTTTTAAATAAAGCACTTTCGATAAAAGCGCTTTACAGTAGTTAGCTAGCGGAACAAACAACATTTGGAAAGATCATTAAGTGGTCTGCCGAGACTCTCAGCAAGTTTCAAGTGGTCCGTGAAAAAAAAGTTTGAGAACCACTGACATAGAGGGCCAGATTCTCAACTGTGTAAATTGTCATAGCTCTCCTGACGTCAGTGAATCTTTGATACTTTGCACTTGCTGAGGATCTGGCCCAGAATGTATGTTTGTCTTTACACTGCTGTTTTTCCCACTGGAGGTCAGTCTTAAGAGACGGAGTGCTGCACGGACATATCAGGTAGAATATCCTTGCTTTTCTCTTCAAGGCTCCTGCAGTGGCAGTATTCTGTAGGTGAGACAAAATGTCTTCTGCTTTCTAGCCTGCTTCCCATCCAAACTGAACAGGGGAGAACCAAAATTGAGATTCAACCTTAGATGTTACATTGGCGGTGATGGGGTGTGTGTGTGTGTCTTTGTTCAGAACCATGCTATGGGGATCTGCTCCAGGATTCTACTTTTCTCTACATGCCAGTAACACCTGTTCATTTCATCTTTTCTTTTCTTTCACCAACAGTCATCATTTTAGTATTGCTAAAAAATTCTTGCATGCAAGTAGGGAGAGTGGAATATTTAAAGTCTAGATCCATCTCGAGGGTTTGAGAGAATTTTTACACCCTGTGTGATGCACACCCTCCAGTGTAACAGCTGGTTTGCGTTTCTATATACACAATTTTATAAATAACCAGCTTTCACTTCTACATACAGTATTTGTGTTTAGAACATTAGTGTGGTTGAATAGGTATCAGAAATGTGCACGTTTAAGAACTGGAAACAAGTTCTACAGATGTGAACTATTGGTGCACGATTCAAAATTGAGTGGAACTCACCTAACTGAATATCTATTGGTATAATTAGTCTTTGAGATATTGTCTTTGTGCCAGACCCAGTGAAGGAGTGCAGTGGAGTCTTAAGTGATTTTCAGTTTAATTGTATTAATAAATAATGTCTCAAGGTGTACCAACTAAAACATTAGAAGAGCACAGGTTCTGTGTGCTGAACGAAAATATGCTGTTTTTAATAGTAAACCTGTTAAAGTGCATACTTAAACATGTAGTGCATTGTTTTAATGGATTTTTCATACAGAAAATGAAGACTACATACAGGGTGGGACAGTTTGACATACTTCTTATTAAAAGTGCTCTAAAAGTGGGAGTTGTTTTAAATTTCTTGTCAGCATTCTTGGCATGCTGTATTATGTGATGCTACCTTGCCACATGGTCTCACGATGAGCCGTGATGTATAACCACATACCAATGGTAGCTTGATGCAACATGCCAAACATTTAATAAGACACTGTGTTGTGGCTTTGGTACCTGGTATAAATTTGGGAGCAGGTATTTGAGCTGAAATTTTAAGCAGAGGCATGTAATAATGGCTAAGTAACTTAACACTCCCTTTACTTAGTTGTACCGTGGGCTGCTGTGTGTGGTGTGAATGACAACCAAGGTTGCAGGTCAAGCCTATGTAGTTTTGTATTTTGAGCCTTAGATATTTGGATAGGAAAATAGGTTAATGTGCAACAGGCTTACCCACATTATGCATGTTAATAGATATTGCCTTCATTATATGCTCTGTGCATTAATTTTAACTGTAAGTTAGTTAGATACATATGAAATAGCTCTGATACAGAGGACCAGCTAGAACAAGTTAAGCGATTGGTGCTTTGGAAGCAGCTGACCATTCCTCTCCTGCCCGGGGGGTGGGGAGACAAGTGGAGCAATTTGTCCTGGGCCCTGCAGGGGCCCCCACGAGAATATAATATTCTAGAGTATTGCAACTTTTTCTCATGGAAGGGGCCCCTGAAATTGCTTTACCTTGCCTGGGCCCCCTAAATCCTCTGGACGGCTCTGCTCCTGCCCCAAGAGATGGGCTTGGGGGATATAGGCCTGGGGTAGAACAGCATACATGGCCTGGGCCACCCTTCAAAACTTGTGGAAGAGCTGAGGCTGTAATGACTGTTCTGCAGGCCTTGCTGCACTGGGGAAACCATTCCTTGTGGAGGGAGCTGTCATGGGGAATATGCAGGATTGGGGCAAAAAAAGTACTGGCTATTCCCCTTGTGGTCATCCCCATGTCCTGGTAGAATGATGGGGAGTGAAACACCAGAATGTGGATCCTGCATATATTTCCATGGGAGGGGATGGTCCCCCAAAAGCTTGATCTACACTTGCTTGGGCAAAAGTTGTACCACTAAGATCCGTGAGAGGAGTTTTTACTACTTTTGACTGAAAAAGTAGTACAGGACTTGTAAGCAAAAAGATGTTTTATAGAAAACAGTCTCCATCCCAGTAATATCTCAAATATATGAAATACCTTTTTTCTAAAAATCCAGCAGTCAATAATTTCTGAAGGCTTCCTTTCACTTTGAATTTAAACACATGGCATTATGCATTCATATAGCCAACTATTTGTTAGCTAGTATTTGACTTAATGAATGCATTGATTTCCACCACCACCCATCATTATGTGTTTTTAATTTGAATAGCAACTGATTAACGTATTTACTTTAAATGAACAGCTTCAGGTGGGGTAGCGGGGAGAGAATTCACATCTCCCATTTAGAGAGCACTCATCATGCATTAATACTGAACAAAAAGAACGACATGTCTATTTTAGATAAGTGGAGACTCTCTTTTTATGTGTGTTGTAACACACTTTCACAAAGCTAGGTTCAAGGTGCAACTTGACATTAACTAAAATACACGACCCAATCCCTGTGTTCAACAGACTATTTATTGAGTCAGCTTTTTCCAGTGGAATATTTTAATGTACAAATGGACAAAAAAGGTAATTCCACAACACAATGTCAACATGAAACACATTTCTATTTTCAGTTTTCTTTCATCCACTCAAGCGAAGTTCTGTCTTGTGACATACTAGGTAAACTTCTTGAAGAAGCCTAATTCAAAGAGATTTCCAGTGGGATATAGGCTCCTAAATCAATTTGGAGCTTTTGAAATTTTTGATCTATATATGCCTGACTGCTAAGCAACTGTACAAGTATTTTTAAGAATATCCTTGTTTAGTTCATGAAACACAATTGCCCGTAAACAGAGGCACATAATAGCCAGCAGTGTATCTGCAGCTGACATTTAAGATTTCATTCAGATGCACATACTAGTACAGTTACTAAAACTACTCTGATGAAGAGGCCACAAGCTGCTTTTAGTGTAGTATACAAACAATGCTAAAACTTCAGAAGATCTGACTGGTCAGCTGCACTGCAGCCAGTTTACTATCCTCCTTCCCTTGAACTTTACTAAGCATGTATGTAAGAGAGAGAAAAATATTGCTACTCTTGGAGAAAATAAAAACTTTTTGGATAATATTTTATCTTCACTGTTTCATTTATCTGGTTTGTCTCCCAGATATCAACTGACCTGTCAGTTTTGATCAGTACTTTAGACTAGACCTGTGGCATACAATATATGACCTTTTTTCAAATTGTCTTTTTGAGATGACAACACAAGACAGTTCATGAAAGCCTTCATTACAATTTAGTTTTTAATTACACTGTTTCTCTAATGAGCAAATTATACCTCTTGTCACATGCTAAGAAACAGCCCATGCTTTGAATCCAACTTTCCTCCTTCCCAGATGGGCTTGGCCTGTTGTCTGATATTTTGTTGTGAAACTGACAGCGTAGCCTGCAATAATGTAATCCAGAATGGATTTCAGTGGAGGGGAAGGAAAGATGTGTGTTTTTTTTTTTTCCTTCTGATGATTCCATCAGGATTCTAAGAAGGAGCATTTTCAAAACTCTCCAGAAGGGGGAGCTTTTCTGTCTTCTATCTAGTTCAAGTTTACTTATGTTTTTTAATGACTAGCACTGAGTTTTCAATAGAAACTAACATTG
The DNA here is from genome assembly GCF_003597395.2 of Chelonoidis abingdonii. Taxonomy (NCBI): domain Eukaryota; kingdom Metazoa; phylum Chordata; order Testudines; family Testudinidae; genus Chelonoidis; species Chelonoidis abingdonii. The sequence goes on from NC_133772.1 coordinate 54,860,176, forward strand.
ACAATGTAAACACACATTTTTCTCTACTGGATTTGATTAAGCAAGTTAAGGCAAAGGTATAAAAAGTGACAGTCCCTTCACAGAACATCGTTCAGATAAAGACCAATTGACAAAGGAAGCGGCGCTACATTCAACTTTCCTTTCGAGAGATCTAAATTTTTCATGAGAAATATCAGAAGTCAGGAATCTATATTGAATAAAATCTACACAAATCTTTTATTCTTGTACAAACAGTTCATAGACTAAGGCCAGAAGGGACCACCCTTATGATAATCAAGTCTGACCTCTTCTGTATCACAGTCCATGGAACTTTCACAAAATAATTCCTAGTGCATACCTTTTAGGAAAATCATCCAGTCTTGATTTTAAAAATTGTCAGTGATGGACAATCACCATAACCCTCAGTAAACTATTCCAGTGGTTAATTAAGCCCCCTGTTAAAAATTACACCTTATTCTACCTTTGTCTGCTAGATTGAAGAATCCATGTATTACTTACAGACTGATCAAGTCACTCCTTAACTTTCTCTTTAAGTTAAATAGACTCGAAGATCAATCGCTTTAAGGCATGTTTTCTAATCTTTTAATCATTTTTGTAATTCATCTGACCCTCTACAATTTATCAATAATCTTCTTGAATTGTGAGCATCAGAACTGGACACAGTATTCTAGCAACAGTTGGACCAATGCCAAATACAGAATTCAAATAACCTGTTTACTTCTACTTGAGATTCTCCTTTTGATGCATTCCAGGATTTCATCAACTCTTTTGGCCACAGCGTTGCACTGGGAGCCCATCGTAGTCTGATTATCCACCATGACCCCCAAATCTTTTTCAGAATTACTGCTTCATCCGGTAAGTATGACCTACATTCTTTGTTTCTAGATGTATGCATTTGCATTTAGCCATATTAAAATGCATATTGTTTGCTCACGCTCAGTTTACCAAGCAATTCAGACCTGTCCTTTTCATTATTTGCCATTCCCCCAATTTTTGTGTCCTCTGACCTGTTCAAAGTAGCACACTAATTCTACAGTGCAACGTTAGAAGAGATTGTAGTAGCGACTTGTGACTGAAGCTTAGAATCTGATTTCTTTTCCCCACTCTCCCCACTTTTTTAGACTTCGCTTCTTCTGTTTATTACAAATTGAAAACAACAAACTCATTATCTGTATGTTATGCCATTACGTTAGTCTTAGAAAAGTAGAAATAAATCCCTTTCCATGATGTGGTTATTAACTGCTTAATGTGTCTAGTCGCCTTAATCCAATAGAACACTTTCATTGTTGAACCAGTTTGTTTTTTCAGTGTACTTTAAGGGCACTTATCACAAAGCATCTTACTACTACAAAATAAAAACTAACTGCCAAATATTAAAGAGATCAAATTATGATGTCTAGTCTGAGAATAAATTCTAGGTGCTGGGGAAGAGCCAAGATTTCTCTGACAAATCACCTCATCTACAAAAGGGATCATATCCCATCTAATACATATGGTTGGAGAGGGGGAAATGGAAGATGCAGAAATGAGTGGGAGAGCGAAATATGATCCCAATTAGGTTAAAAGAAAAAATGGGACTTGTTGCATATCCTAAAGGCAGCCAGCAAGGGCTCTTATGAACCTTTTTTAGAAGAGTTTTTAATCATTGAATATCATCAACTAAAATTTATATTTATATTCACATGAGTCCTGATCTGAATGTTGGGCCCAAAAGCAAACTCACCCTGGTCAGCCATGACAGTCAGGATCATTGATGGTGAAACTATTGCGCAAATACTTGGGAAGCTATTTTTATCAAGTATCAGAGGGGTAGCTGTGTTGGTCTGGATCTGTAAAAGCAGCAAAGAGTCCTGTGGCACCTTGTAGACTAACAGAAGTATTGGAGCTTGAGCTTTCGTGGGTGAATACCCACTTCGTTGGATGCATGTAGACCTATGAAAGCTCATGCTCCAATACTTCTGTTAGTCTATAAGATGCCACAGGACTCTGCTATTTTTATCAAGGGTTTGGTATACCAGTGCGAAGGCTTGGAATTGTGTCGTTTTTCATATCAGCTAGTATAGGTCACCCAGGGCAGGTTTACATACTCCCTCTATTATACCATCTGGGGCAAATAATCATCTGACTTCTGCAAGCATCACAACTTCTGGCTCCATTTCGACGGCACACAATTGAGGAATGCATTACAGAAGTTTTGCCACTTACACAAACTTTCTCTGTGTTAGTGCACTATTTTATTTATTTATTGCTTTGCTTATTGTCCTGAGCGCTCAGTAATACTACATAAAATTTTGATGCTCTAAGAATGAGTTGATCAGTAGTTTGATGCTACATGCGAAAGAGACAGTTATTTTGAATGCTTTCAAAGCTTGTGACATTTACCATTAAACTCGTTCCCTATTCCTTCTCAGATCATTATTACATTCACATGTTTGAATATTGAGCGCTAGTGTTCAATTATCAGGTTGAATGAAAATATTTCTGGTTCCTTGAAGTTAGTTTGTCAATGTGCAGATGAATAGCACTCATGTGGGTGGGTGGAACAGTGAGGTGAGCATTGAAACAAACAGCTTTTAACTGCAGTTAAAAAGTTGGAGACAAATCTTGTAATTTCATTCATCTCATGATGCGACTTTTGTGCTGGAAAGCAATACTGCTATCCTATTGCATTGTGCTGCCCATCAACTGTGATTTCTCTTCAATAATGCTAGTGACAATGCCAATAGCAATGGGATTATACTATTGGAATTGAAATATTTCACATATTTCAAACAAAAATCCCATCTGGAAAGATCAATTCAGTTATATCCTGGGTCATGTCTGAAGTCTGGCTTCCATAATAATGAAAAAGTGGAGAAATTAATAACCAGTCATCTTTAAACACTTCCAGGTAGTCTTATTGCCATTCTGGGTTGTTTTTGTGACAGAGTAATCCTTAACCAGTGTGTACTATTCTTCCCTTAGGATGTGATGAAGGAATCTGGGCTAGTCTGCACGTGGCATTTAGTGTTTTGATGGGCTTATCCCATTTTTTTTTCTTTTTTTTTTTTTTTTTTTTCCCCTCAGCCCATCTCTGTTTTCCACTCCATTCTCCTTGGTGAGGTGAAACTTGGTGGTACACAAGACAAATCAGACTTCTGAAAGGGTTACAGTAGTCTGGAAAGGTTGCGAACCACTGGGCTAGAGCCAGGTATGTGTGGCCTGTACAAGCCTGAGGCGCACTTTAAAATTGTGGGTTCTGTATATGGAAGAAGTAGAGATCTACAATATAAAAGAGAGGCTTAGTGCCTCTAGTCACAGTGTGGCTTTGGCAAGACGGTGAGAGAAAACATCCCCATGCAAGGATAAAGAAGGTATATTCTGCTGCAATGCATAATTGACAAATATGTTTGCCAAACAGAAGTGCAGATTGCCAAGACAATTGATTATTTGCTTATTTGTGATGGCATGCCTTGGGGTCCTGGTCCATGACTGGCACTCCTTTGTGCTAGGTGCTGTACAAACACTGAACAAAAGGTGGTCCCTGCCCCAAAGAGCTTTGTGTATTCTCAAAAGAAATTGAAACATAGTAAGGTATGGAAATGCAGTTAAGGCATCCAAGCAACCTTAACTGTGCCCTACAGTGACCCATAGGGGGGAAAATCGAGAACAAATTGTATGGCTTTTAAAAATAAGCAAACAATATTGTGCAATAATTATAATTACATTGTTATTGCATGGCATTGCTAATAGGCAGAGTTAAGGCACCCAGACTGCTTTACTGATTGTTTCTACACGTGAAGATGTTTAAATTTCTTTTAAGTGGTATCCTTAGCTCCAGACTTTCTGAGTTTGTAATACTTGTTTTGATTTTTGCCCTGAATTATTGATATGTACTCAGCCTTAATGCCAGTTTAACATAGGCTATTTGGGAATTTATGCATATTTTGACATTGGCATCCTACAAATCAAGCTTTCCCAGCCAGATATTTTGCTTTAAATCAAATCAACTGTGTCCTAAAGCAAATGTTAGGTATAAAAGACAGTGGAAGAATTAGCTTCTCCTTTAGAAGTTGTTTACATACCACCTTGTTATATGTCTACTTCAGGAATGCAGGCAGGGCTAGTGTGGGTGTACCTTCATAAACTCAGGGAAGGAAATAAGAGCTAATGTTGTTCAAAAATAAATGGAAAAAGAATTTGCTAACAAACAGACCCATGGTTTATTTTCTATTAAGATCTGATGATAACATTTTGTAAGTTTCCTTCAAAGACATTTTGTTCACTCTGTTGGAAAATTGGAAACAAGTGGCTGTGATTTTTGCATAAGAGAGCTTAAGACAGTTATTGAAAAATCTTGGAAACTGTATTTTTCTCATTGGCTTTAATATTGTTAGCACAGCACATTTAACAGATCTTAACAGACTCTTACAATCAGGGTTTAGAATGTGTATGATTAACAGTTATGAGCAAGTCAGTAATAGTTCTGTCTGCATTTTGGAATGTTTTTCTTATATGATCTTCCATGCTGTAGAAGATGCATGGGACTTGATTAAATCCAACTGTCTATCAATCTGCCTCATGAAAGCGATAATATCAGTAGACTAGCATTTTGTTGTAGTTTTAGTTCTTTTACTTCCAGAGAAATGTTAGGGTGAAGCAGACTTTGGCTGTGTCATATTTCATCATAACTTTTTTTAGAGACATTTTTAATTTTGTGCCTCAGCTTTCCATTGATGGAGCCCATGTCCCTTCCCCACCAATCAAGTTCCCCCACTGGGTGATGCAGGTGGGTGCCATTTCTCTCTTCTCAGCTTACAAAGGAGGCCCTCATCAAAAATTGTGGTGCAGCTCACTGCCTGAAAACTCCATAGCAGTCTTTTGACTGCCCCCCCCACCCCATCCCACCAGTAGCATTTTCTGGCTAGGAGTCAGTGGTGGGTTGACATGAAATAGGACCTGGAAGCAATTGAACCACAGACACACTCCCTCCAAAAAAGGGACGGGGGGAAAGAAATCAGAGCCTCCCCCTCTTTCCTGTATGCTTGAGACTCCCATGCATTTCTGTCTGATTCAGATAAATTTTCAAGTCTGACTGTAGGAAAATGAATTGGTTAGTGACTATATAAACACTATAACAATGTTCATTTTAAAGTTTTATTTTAAAAAATTCTGGACAATTCCCAGTGTATTGCACACAGCCACGCTGAGGCATGACATACAAAGTCTGAGAAGTGAAGTTCAGAGCCATGAAAGAGTTCTCCTCAGACTTATCCTATTTGAGTTTCCTTTCCCTGGAAAGGCCATTATAAACTCTTGCATGGTGACAGGTTTCAGAGTGGTAGCTGTGTTAGTCTGTATCAGCAAAAAGAACGAGGAGTACTTATGGCACCTTAGAGACCAACAAATTTAGTTGAACATAAGCTTTCATGGGCTAAAAACCCACTTCATCAGATGCATGCAGTGGAAAATACAGTAGGAAGATATATATACACAGAGGACATGAAAAAATGGTTATTGTCATACTAACTATAATGAGAGTAATCGGTTAAGGTGAGCTATTATCAGCAGGAGAAAAAAAAACGTTTGTAGTGATAATCAGGATGGCCCATTTCCAACAATTGACAAGAGTAACAGTGGAGGGGAGGGAGAAAATTAGCATGGGGAAATAGGTTTTACTTTGTGTAATGACCCATCCACTCCCAGTCTTTATTCAAGCCTAATTTAATGGTGTCCAGTTTGCAAATTAATTCCAGTTCTGCAGTTTCTCGTGAACCTGTTTTTTGAAGTTCTTTTGTGGAAGTATTGCGATTTTAAGGTCTGTAATCGAGTGACCAGGGAGATTGAAGTGTTCTCCGACTGGTTTTTCAACGTTCTAATTCGTGATGTCTGTTTTTGTGTCCCATTTATTCTTTTGTGTAGAGACTGTCCCAGTTTGGTCAATGTACATGGCAGGGGCATTGCTGCACATGATGGCATATATCACATAGGTAGATGTGCAGCGTGAACGAGCCTCTGATATGTGGCTGATGTGATTAGGTCTATGACGTTGCCCCTGAATAGATATGGGGCAGAATTGGAGCTGCCCCTGCTTGCAGTCTTTGTCTGAATCATTCTGAGACACATCACCTCTCAACAGAGCAGCAGGAAAGCGCAAAAGCTGTGTTCTGTAAAAACAGGCCCATTCTGATGGTTGTATGTTTGTGTTTATCTTTAAACCGATTACATACTTTATGGGGAGGGGGGAAACAAGCCAGGATTCTCACTAGATTTTAAGTTTGTCCCATTAATTGTTTCAGTGACAATGTATTTATAACGTACTTTAAATAGGATGAATATTGTGCTAGAAGATGTCATTGCTTGTTGGACGCTTTTTATTAAATTGCTTCTTGTGTCTTTAATATAGGTCCTTAATATATTTTTTGCACTTCCCTCCTCCTTTTGGTTTTAACCAGAAAAACATCAACATAAACTCTTAGTGTTTATATCTCATTGTGCTACACAGCAGATCTAAAAACATGTTAACTTTCATTCTTTTATAACCGTCTAAACAACATTCAAATTCAATATATTATTTTGGTATATATGTTCAATAATTTCAAGAGTCATTGATTTTTTAATCAGTTTTGTATTCAGGCTTTCAAAATGTATTGATGCTTATTTAATTACTGAATCTTTACACACACACACCCCCGTGACAGGCCCAGGCAGTAGGGTACAGGAGTCTGGTAGAAGCAAATATACTGGTCACTGGGTGGAGTAGTTTTTCTGTCCCCCTGAGTGGCCAGAGCAGGGCTGCACTAGAGTCATCGGAACCTGCTAGAGCCAATTAAGGCAGACAGGCTGGCTGCAGGTGTTCTAATCAATCAAGGAAGGCTAATCAGGGCACCTAGGTTTAAAAAGGAGCTCACTCCAGTCAGGGAGGGGAGGGTCAAAGGAGAGGAAGTGCGTGTGAGGAGCTGGGAGCAAGAGGACAAGGAGCTGAGAGTGAGAGGGTGGCTGCTGGAGGTAAGGAGTACAAGCATTATCAGACACTAGAAGGAAGGTCTGTGTGAGGGAATAAAGATCTATTTGGAGGAGGCCATAGGGAGTAGCCGCAGGGAGTTGTCGCTGTCATGCAGCTGTTACAGGAGGCACTATAGACAGCTGCAAATCACAGGGCCCTGGGCTGGAACCCGGAGTAGAGGGTGGGCCCGGGTTCCCCCTAAACCTTCCAACTCCTGATCAGACACAGGAGAAGTTGACCCAGACTGTGGGGAAGATCACTGAGGTGAGCAAATCTGCCAAATAAGTGCAGGACCCGCCAAGGTAGCAGAGGAACTTTGTCACAATATAGACACAATATCCTGGAAAATTTAACTGTAAAATGTGTACATATATATTAGAAACTTAAAAGGAATGTTTTAATATTTCAAAGTTATTAATTTAAAAACCAAATCTGAAGATTTTAGCTGCATTTCACTGGGTTACCAGAAAATTTATATAGAGTAGGCCATGATATATATTAGTGTTATTACTCAATTACATTAGTAGTAGGCAAAGTTAGTCTGGTGTACATGATTACACAGGCTTGTACATGCTTGTGCTGTTTCTGGAACTCCCTGGAGAGAAGCTGACATGTATAGGATATATTTTAATTGTTACTAATTGCTGCTAATCAAGGCTGCTTGATTGTACGTGTGTGTGTGTACTTTACACGTATGTGAGGTTTTTTGAATTCCTTTAGTTCTCTTCAGTTCAAGAGCTCTTTCACTGGTGAGTTCTTTGTGGTGTTTACATGAGAGAGAGGTGCCTGAAAATCTCTAATATAGGCTATCCACCTGTGCTAAGTTTCTTTTTTCTAGAAAAGAGTTCCAGACTTCCCTGAATGTACCCAATTTGTTGTGCAGCTGACATGGATTTCTCCATTGCAGCTACTCCTATAATCTATTTCTGCTCTTCTGCCAAGTTGGGCACATTCCCCTCCTTCCCCTGGGTACCTATATGTAAAAAGGAGAAGGAAGAGGACCCAGGGAATTACAGTCAGCCAGCCTAATTTCAATACTTGGGAAGATATTGGAATAAGTTATTAAGCAATCAGGGTGTAAGCACCTGGAGGATAATAGGGTTGTAAAGAATAGGCAGCATGGATTTGTCAAGAACAAATCCATGGAAAACCAACCTCATTTGCTTCTTTAGGGTTACTGACCTAGTGGATGAGGGAAGGGGGAAGCAGTAGATGTGATATATCTTTATTTTAGTAAGGCATTTGATATAGTCCCACGTGATATTCTCATAAGCAAACTAGAGAAATGTGGTCTAGATTAAATTACTGTAAAGTGGGCACACATCTGGTTGCAAGACCTTACTCGTAGTGTAGTTATGGCTCACTGTCAAAGTGTGAGGGTGTATCTAATGGGGTCCTCCAGGGTCAGTATATTCGTTCAGTGTTTTCATTAATGACTTGGGTAATGGAGTGGAGAATATGTTTACAAAATGTGCAGATGACACGAAGCTGGGAAGGAGGTGCAAATGTTTTGGAGGACAAGATTAGAATTCAAAACAACCTTGACAAATTGGAGAATTGGTCTGAATTCAACAAGATTAAATTTAATAAAGACAGATACTCCACTTAGGAAAAATCAAATGCACAACTACAAAAGGGGAATTACTAGCTGGGTGGTGATCCTTCTGAAAAGGATCTGGGGATTGTAGTAAATCACAAATTGAACATGAATCAACAATGTGATGCAGTTGTGAAAAAAAGCAAATATTATGCAGTGTATTAACAGGAGTGTCATATGGAAGACACAGAAGGTAATTGTCCCACTCTACTCATCACTGGGGAGGCTTCAGCAAGAGTAGTGTCCAGTTCTGGGTGCCACGTTTTAGAAAAGATGTGGACAAATTGGAGAGTCCAGAGGAGAGCAACAGAAAATGGTGAAAGGTTTGGAAACCTGACCTATGAGGAAAAGTCTAAAAAAACAAACAATCAAACAAAAAAAACTGGGCATGTTTAATCTTAAGAAAAGAGGACTGGGGGAGCGGGGGAGGGGAGAACCTGAGAAGTCTTCAAATATGTTAAAGGCTGCTATAAAGAAACTGGTACTCAGTTGTTCTGCATGTCTTCAAGGTAGGACAAGAAGTAATGGACTTAATCTGCAGCAAGGGAGACTGAGGTTAGATATTAGGATTAATTTTTAAACTATAAGGGTAGTTTAAGATCTGGAATAGGCTTCCAAGGAGGTTGGAATAGGCTTCCAAGGAGGTTCACTGGAGGTTTTTAAAAACAGGTTGGACAAACACCTGCCAGGGATGGTCTAGTTTTACTGGATCCTGCCAGAGAGCAGGGACTAGAACTTGGTGACTTCTCGAGGTCCCTTCCAGTCCTACGTTTCTATGACTCTGTCTGAGGATTACATTTGGGAACAATTTTAATTTAGGGCGAATATTGAAAGAAGAACTGCAGAGTGACTGTTCATCTTGAAAGTCTTCACCATATGAATCCGTAATACCAGACAAATAAAATGGGATTAAGTTTCACTAAGGGTGTGGTTAGCTTTATTTTAACATACAAGGCTATTTTTAATCTTTATTAGTTTTACAGCTACCGGTTAACTTCAGTTGTCTTTGCTGAGCGTCTTGGATAAAGCATAAAGCAAAGCCAGGAAGCAAAGGCAGTAACACTGCTTGGTTCCAACATAAAAAGGACTAGACCAGATCTTAATCAGAAGCAACTATTTCTGTAGTGCTCACATCACAAAATGGTAATTAGACTGAAGAACTTAGTTGTCCTAATGCTGGAACTTAAAGCTAACAGAGCTTAAATTTTCCAGAAATACAATAGGATGAATGAAGTGTCACATTCACTTGCTCTGAAATACAAGAACTTGAATACTCTTGTTAAGTTTTACTTTTGCATGGGAGATATGGGAAAGTACTTTGTCCTTAGGATTCACTTGCAATATTTGGGCCTGCATCAGAGGATGATAGGACTTCTTGTGCAGGTCAGCACTACTTGCATGAATGATGGTTTGCAAGTTCATGTTCTTCTTGTTTTTTGTTCAGATTTCAAGAATGTATCCATGTGTAAATCATGCTAATGCCTTGTGGTTTTGTTTCCCTCAGGTGGCTAAGCCATGTATAGAGGTTTCTGAGTTCGCGTCTGCCTCAGAGCTTATAGACCAGGTCCTTTTTATGCTCAAGCAGTAAAGTACCAGGCTTTGACTGAGCTAACTGGGCAGTATCCAATATTTTGGATGCAGTAGCAGAATCCAACATCTTTATGTGACTTAGCCAATAGAGGGTACAAAGAACCAGATTGTGATGGCATGGGTTACATGTATGGTTGCATATTTCCATAATGAAAGTGGAAACACTGGTTTAATAGTATGAAGAAACTGGTGTGCACTAAAAGTGTAAGCTGCATATCAAATATGTGAAATGTGCCTAGGTTTGTAGATAAAAATAAATGAAAATGCTACTTCTAATAAATCTGTAGAATTCTAGTAGACTGAAGAGGCCTTTCCCATGAAGATATGCAAGTATACACTGAAAAGTGTTGATGGGTGCGTAGATACGTGCTTCTAGGTATATTTAATTTTTGTTGATTCCAGATGGAGCAGGATAACTTGGCTGAGCAGAACTTGTTGGAAGGTCAGTGTTTAAAATGTCTCATATAACTCCAACAAAGCAAGCTGATAGCATGTACGGTAACCTTGTAAGTTCATAAGCACAGAGTGTCTTGGTAGGAACTGTTTTGAATTCCATACTTGACCACAAAAATTATTTTGCAGAAGTTTTGTATAAGTCAGCTTTTTGTAAAAATGAAAAAAACAAAACAAAATCCAAACCTAACTAACCAAAAGAAGAAACGAACCAACAGCTTCAGTTATTAATAAAGGAAGAAAACTTTGAGGCTTTGTTCAGAAACATCTTTAGTTATTGTTGAATTTTAGGCTTGTGCACAGATTCAGAGCCACGAGTAAACAATATTTCAAGCAGTTTGGATTATGTATTTTAACTAGTTTTCTAAGTGAAGTGAAGAAAGATTTTGCTTTGTTATTAGCAGAATAAAATCTTAAAAAACAAACAAAAAACCACCACCTGGTTATTATGACAGTTGGGGAGTGGGGGGAAATAATTGTTTTCCTCTAAATATAAATATTTCTATTTAAAACAGTGGCTATAAAAACAAAATGTGTAATGTAAGTAGAAGCTAATTTGGAAAGCCTAGAAAGCCCTGTAGTGCTGCTAGTTTCACTTGCAAATCTAATTGTAATGGTACTAAGCTTTCAGACTTTCATGAGCCAAGCAAGAGGAATTGCTTTTCAGAACAGTTGCTGATTGTCCCTGGTCCTGTGCTTATCACAGTATATAGGCCCAGTTAGAGCAGAAATAAAGTGGCTTCTTCTGTAAAAGAGAAGGGGGAACAAAAAAAGGTAGAAGTGGAGAAAGGCCAAAGTAAATGATTACTACAAATGCTGCAAAATCCATTCCTTTGCTTATGATGTTTGCTTAAGGTTAAAAACAACAAGTTCATTGTATTCTGCATGCCTAACTCAAGTCTCAAGGCAGAAGTTTTACTCTCAGTAAGTATGGAAGAGTTAAGGCTTTGATCCTGATTCCAGTTTCAATAATGGTATTGGAATACTTGGAATTTAATCTTTTTACAATCCACTCAAGAAATATGTTCTCAAATATTAAAAAGAGAGCAACATAATGTCTGACTACGAAATAACTTTTCATGTTAAACAGACAGCTTTTGAATTATTTTTATTCCCCTAATGAATTCCCCTAATGAATTTTTTATTCCCCTACTGAAAAATTTTATATTGCTCTGTAAAAATTAAAGTAGTTCTAGTGTGGATTGCTCCTATATTTTTATGCAGTTCAGTGCCTGTTGTATTCATATACTTCTGAGTAACAAGCTACTGGCATTTGTAATGGCTGTGATAGCAAAGGAAGTAGTCCCTTGTGTTCTCTCACACAACTGACCACTTTTGAATCTGTTTCATTGAAAGAGGAAATATTTACCAAGGAACTGGCATTTATACCTCCACTACCCAGGCTATTTTTCTTTATAAAAAACCTAATTGCATCTTTTACATTCTTCCTGCATAACCACCAGGGATGACAAAGGATACTTCAGCTGGCATCTCACCTGAAAGTTAGCATTTTTAATTGGGGGTAGTGTAAGGCAGAGTTGGAGGGTGGGCAACTAGAAGGAACATCAGCTCTTCCCCACTGCTCTCATTCCTGTTTCCATCCTCTGTAACTGCTGCCTGCAACTATGCCAAAATCTTCCACTGTACTGTCAACATTTTTAGTAAAGAGCAAGTCCTGGCATGAGACTTAGAATGTGTGACAGTTGGGAGTTACAGTGGAGAATATTCCTGGTCTTCGGCTTGACCAAAATCACTGAAGGCAGTGGAGGTTCTGATCTCAGATAGACAAAACCCCAAACTTTCATTCCCACATATTACCATGCCCCCAGATTTATCTTTTGGGGGCATGATATTTAGGTAAGCCTTTAAATTCACTTTCTTTATCCTAGATAAAGACACAATTATGTGCTTCATTGTTTCCAGAATCACTTGGATAATATAGTCTAAGATTTCAGCAACAACATGTGCCTTTGAGACTTTCAACTTTGTTTCATCTCCAGAATGATTTGCATTTTAAAAACATAAATTTATCAGTGGCAGTAAATCCAAGCACAAGGAAAGTCTGAAATCAAATATTTCCCTATACGCTGGTGGAGTTTGTATTTATTTCCTCTTAAATCATTAAAAGCATTTTAGATAGTACTGAATCAGATGTATTTATTTGTGGTTAAGAATTATTCCATTCAACTCCAGTGGACAGACTTCACTGCGTCGTTTTTGGTGAGCTCAGCGTGTGCAGTGTCCCGTGAAGTAGCAGTGAATGCTCAGAACAAGCTTTCTGGAGAGCATCAGCATTTCCTCTTCCATGCACTCTCCATCGTCATTGGTCAACATAATGCTCCTGCCAAAATTAGAGCCATGGTGTTTTCAGTAGCAATCTGGAATTCACAGTAACCAGAGTCTCCTGTGCCTCATGTCCTTCAAACCACAAAGTGTGGCTTTTGTGAAGAACTTGACCTCTGACACAACTAACAAAATAAAAAATAATTCAGCCAGTGAGCAAATGTCTCTGCTGAGATTTCGCTTTGTCCATATTAAATAGTTTGAGGATTATTTTGGAAACTGACTGTCCTAAAGACTTTCCTTCTTTGAAACAGCCCCACAGACAGGGGGTGGAGGGAGTTAGTTGGGACAATGGACAAACCTCACTTTATGGAGTTCCTGACTTCCACTCAAGGCTATATGAAGGGGACAGGAATCCTTCTGTCTTCATAAAGGGGCTGCCTATCTGTACTGCTTCTGATATCCTATCTCTCTTCTCAACAGCATGGTTTCTTTTTGAGTCATGCTGCCACTGGCTCCCACTACTCTGCCAATGCCTTACACTCCTCCTCTTCCCCTTTCCTTTGCAAAGTGAGGGTAGAAAGCACAGAGGGCATGTAAATGTTGTTGGCTTATCTGATGGCATTTTTAGAGGGGAGTTTTCCAAGTGGTGGTTAAGATGGAGGCATGCTGCATAGAATGACTAGTCCTGTCTGCTGGAGATCCTTCCCCTCTTTTTCCTCCTGAAGATCCCTAGTCATGCTGTACTCACAGGGAGTTTGGATGAAGGATGCTTAAATACCACTCAAGACTGATGCAACAACCCCTCCCCCCCCAATCCCGCCACCACCTTCCCCTTCACATTAAAATCCTCTGACACTCCAACTCAGCTAGTTTTTGCAATGCTGTGGATGGGCTCTAGAAGACTAGACTAGAATCCTGCCCCCTTCAGCTGGAGTGAGTGTTACTGTGACAAAGAGCCCATGAGTGCATAAAAGGTGGAGGAAGTAGGAAGATTCTCCTCAACCCTAAAAAAGTCAGGTGGAATCAAAACTTGGTTGGGACTCTCTTGGCTATAAGAGGCCCCCCCCCCCCCCAATTCAAGGAAGCTTTCTAGATGGGCCACGCACCAAACTTTTATTTTCTTTTATTTTATATCTCTTAGAGGCTGATGTCTTCTGGTTGCTAGGAGCCAAGAGTCAGTGGAAGGCAGGAAAGTGCCTCTTTCCTTTTGATTGATTTTGAGCCCTCTACAAACTCAAAAAGCACTAATGGTTTAGGTGCTCTGGAGTGCTGTCCGAAAGTGTCAGTGCGTGGTGTGATATAAAAACTTGTGGAAGGGCTTCTTCCAGGTATCCTGGTGACTGCTCAGACAAGGAGTTATTGGTGGTTATGTCGGCACATTGACCATTCCCCAGGGATAGATTTTTTTCCTGAAGTTATCAGGTTTTTGCTGCAAGAAACGATAACTCTGGCAGAGGCCAGCAAATTTAATAGGCTATTTCTACACTTGCAGAGTTTTTGCGCTGTCTATTTCAATAGCGATAGTGAACCGGTAAAAGAAGAGCGCTTGTTTGTGACTCACTTACTTCCACAGGTAACAGAGAGTGTTTATATTTGCAGCACTTCCATCACTGATGAGAGCAGTGCACTGAGGGCAGCTATCCCACAGTGCAGCTTTCTCCATTTTGATAAGTCCTGTGGGAAGCGATTGCAGGGCATCCTGGGTCCCTGCACAGCCTCCTCTCCTGAAACACTGATCAGCTCCAGTAGCTCAGCATTGCTCCAAGCAGGGGATCCTTTTGCTTGTTACCTGGTCATTGTTACCTGGCCAAATAAGTGAGCACTTGCCAAGAAAACAAGAAGGGGAGTTTCAAAGTTTCTGGGGCTTTACAGGGGAGGAGTGGATGTCTGTTTACCTGGTGTCACAGCAGCAGAGCTGCTGGCCAGAGTGGTCACATAGGCACTATGGGATATCCTGTGAAGGCTAAAAGCTGTGTAAACAGGAAGAGCATGTCTTCACTTGCACCTCACTGCAAAAGCATCACCGGTAAGATCTGTATGCCTCTTGTGGAGGTAGTTTTCTTTTTGCGGTGAAACTTCTGAGTTTCACCGCAAAAAGTCATTGGCAAGCGTAGATGCTCCCATGGTTTTTGCGGAAAAAGGGGACATTTTCCATTTTAAATGGCAAATGTAGACATGCCCTAAGTGGGTGACTATAGCTATATCACTCCTTTACTTTTCACTGGTTTCCATATGCTGACTTTCATACATCCGTGGATGTATTTTGAGAAGTTAATATTTAATCACTTGGGCTTGAACCTTCAAAGGTGCTGAATGGAAGTGGAAGTGCTCAGTTCCTGGCAAGATTAGAGCCTCTGAGAGATGGAGCAAGGGAAAGGTTGTTTTTTGCTTTGTGAAGCCCTTCACAAATGAACAGGGAGCATACCACAAATGAGGAACTCAGACTGGAAAACAAAATTGCCTAACTTATTTTTGGCAACAAGTATTTAATCATGGCCCTAGGTCCAAGAAAAGGTACAAACTCTCAACACTGGAAATTTATTATACCCTAAAATGGCAACAGAATGATGTAAAAGCAAAGGTTATTTATTTTAAGCATGGCCACAAAATGTAAGCATTCCAAATGCTTCTCTGTTTCTTCCCACGGGAGGCTTTTATAGGTTGCCTATATTCATTCATGTTGAAAGAGTGCAAGATTTATGTGATGGGTCTCCTCTTAATTTAAATACATTGATTATTTTGGCTTCCCTTTCCATTTGAAGCAAACATGGGTAGAGAATGAATGGTTTGTGAACAATGTTAAATTAAAACTGTATCTGCAAAGGCCCTTCTGACAATTTATTTTAAATCTAAAAGCCAACTGATGGGGGTCCAACTAAAATAACTAATTATGTGGGAGATTAAACAAGCCTCAGTTTGGTATTGTGTTTGGAATAGTAGGTAATTCCTTAATAGCAGGAAGAAAGGAATATGACTGGCCCCACTTAAAACTCTGGGACTTGAATCCAGGTAAGCTCTCACCAGTTGTAAGCAGCTAAATAATCCATCTTAATTCTCTTGGGGAGGGGGGGGGGGAATAAGAACTTGGGAATCTAAATCTTTTGACCTGGGATGACTTTACTGGGGAGTGTCTGAAATTCAGAATGAGGGGTTAAAGTAGGATCTAGAAGTGGCCTGACAAAGTTATTTCAGTACTTTTAAAATGTACACTAATTAGAGTACCTTTCTCTTCTCACAACTCCAATAGTAGTTGTCCTAAATACTGCATGTGGTTTGACCACGAGGAACATGAATTACTCATTACATGAATGTAATCATTCTAAATAACAATGTGCAAAGAATGCAGGATTACCTTCCTTATACTGGAGAGTACTAGATTCTTTTTCATTCGTGCATGGTTCATACGGGGGTTGGAAGAATGGAGTAGGTCCTTTTTTTTTTTTTTTTTTTTTTTTTTTTTTTTCCCCCTGGAATTTCAGTTTTGGAGTAACAAGACGTGATGCTCCAGACATCCTAAATGTTTTCTGCATGCAACTGATGACAAGATGAACAGGCTCTTCATGCTGAATCTAAGTTGTTCTGGGTTAGTTATATACCAATGCCCTAGCTGTAATTGGACATCTTTCTTTAAAACAATACAGTGTTGACTTGTGGCCAACTCCCAGAGGTACAAGGCTCTGACTACAGTTATGGTTGAGGGATGCTTCTGAGGAATTACTATGTGTGAAGTTGTTGTCAGAATGGTATCGATTGCTAGCTAGTAGAATAAGGCCAAAAATGATTGTCATTAGACAAATGTGATAGTGTTATAGGGGGAATGAGTTGTCCTTCAACTTGAAATTAGAGTGTTTAAGGATGTTCATAATGATCTTTATGAAATAAATTGATGCCTAGCATTAAGAACATAAGAACGGCCATACTGGATCAGACCAATGGTCCATCTGGCCCAGTATCCTGTCTTCTGACAGCGGCCAGTGCCAGGTGTTTCAGAGGGAATAATAGAACAGGTAATAATCAAATGATCCATCCCCTGTTGCCCATTCCCAGCTTCTGGCAAACGGAGGCTAGGGACACTTCAGAGCATGGTTTTGCATTTCTGCCCATCCTGGCGGGTAGCCATTGATGGACCTCTCCTCCATGAATTTATCTAGTTCGTTTTTTGAACCGTGTTACAGTCTTGGCCTTCACAACATCCTCATTGCAGAGGTGTCATAATTTTATTTATAATTTCTGCAGTTGGTATATTTCATGCCATTACTAACTTTATTCTGCACTTTGGCTCATTTAGAGAGCCTTTCATTTCTGCATGCTTGTATCTAGCTGGTTTTAAATATGATTTGTAGGCTTTTGATCTTCACTGGGTTGAAAATATGTTAATTTGACTTTCTTTTCTAGGTATAATATTCTTAGAAGTACTTGATAGTGTCTGGCGCCTGTATCAGAGCACCACAGTTCAAGTTTAGCCCTTTCTACACACACTGCTCAGAACATGGGGGAAAACGATGATGAAAAGCACAGCCAAGGTGGCCAGATATTTGAAAACTTTGTACAAGCATCAACATGCAAAGGTACCATTCAGGCCTTTAATATCCTCACCCGTCAACTTGAACTGGATCCATTGGACTACAGAAATTTCTATCCAAAACTGAAGTCAAAGGTAACCAGCTGGAAGGCCAAAGCTTTGTGGAACAAACTTGATAAAAGAGTAAGTCATAAAGAATATAAGCGAGGAAGATCTTGTACGAACACTAAGGTAAGTTGAGAACTTCCATTTCTAACTTATGGTTTAGATCAATTTTTAGTTGCTAAATTTTGCCACTAAAGATAAACAGTTCTGCATGTATTAACTATTTTCTTACATAGCAAATGCGTGGTGGTTGTCTGCAGAGCACTTACTGGAACCTGGAGATCTGGCTTGTCATGTTGCATTGAGTCTCCTTGTTTCTGGCTATTAAACTATAGTAAACATAAATATTTAAATACCTTCTTATTGTTGCTTTTGCATACAAACAATTCATGTTTTCCCACTGATGTTACGTGATTGCAAGTAGGGATGTAAATATTGTTAAAAAGTACCTGTTTAAATTATTAAAATTATATCTGTTAACTGTTTAACATTTTAGATTCCTAGTTAGTACCCTGTCACCACCCCTCTTCTGCGCACTGTCCTGGTGATGGGGGATGGGGAAAGGTAGAGACCATCCTGTGATCCAGGAGTGTTATGGTGGCACGGAGAATCTGTCCAGGAGGTGTCATGGTGACATCAGTCTCCACCGTCATATAACCTAGTCTCCCTCAGTGCGTCGTGGGACTTTGGATAGTTCTGGTCATGTGCCCCTTGCTGCCCTGCAACTTGGCCACACCATGGGCCATGGGGTTGGTGAGTGCCCAGCACCATGGGCCATGGAGTTGGCGAGTGCCCAGCGCCACACACACCCTCAGCCTGTCACATCCAGTGGCAGCAGCCAGCAGAGGCCTGGATCCTGAGCAATTGCCCACATGGGAGGAGTCTGGATGGTATCCAGGGGCTTGATGGAGTCTCACAGGGGGGCCAGGGCAGCAGGGGGCAGTAGCTGCTCCTCAGCCAGGGGGTCTGTGTCTGTGGGGGAGGGGTATGTGCCCGACTGGGGTCCCTGTACTGGCTCCTGGCGGGAAGCGAGGCACCCAGCTGTTCTGGGCTCCCGAACCACCACCATGCGAGGGCAGACTTGCTTGTCCTGCTCTAGGTGCTGCTGGAGAGTGGAATGCAGATAGGGAAGAGGCAGATTTGTTAATACACACAGTGTGCTCGAACATGGGGGCAGGGAGCTCAGCCAACTTGAGGGAATGATAGCAGAAGTAGGGATATGAAATGTCATGAAATTATTTTACTAATCTGTTTTAAAGGTTAACTGCAATATATTAACAGTAAGACTAATACTTATTGGTTAACCGTAGAATATTTTACATTCCTAATTGTGAGTAGAAGAGGAGGCGGTCTGTGTGATTGTGAACAGCATGGTGATATGCTGTTTCTAATAAGATGTAGTGCAGGCCTGTTGGAAACCATTGGATTCCAGTGAGTATAAATGCTGTTATAAAAGTTTTATACTAAATATTTATTTTTAACCAGTTCATGCCACTGGGGTCATCTGTGTGGCAAGTATATTTCATTTTAGAGTAGCTCACTTGCTACTGTATGTATATGACTCCCAGTTTTATTGCTGAGTTATAGCTATAAATTATACAAAATCCAGATTGAGAATTCCCAGCCCTCAGTTGTGTAAGTAGAACACAGGGGACAAATGGTATGGTATATAAAAGTACACTGGATTGCAAACCATAAAGGGTTTCATAAACTGAAATCATCATGAATTTTATAGTTGTAATCTCTGCAAAGTATGGCTTTTCTACCTTCTTCACTCTCTCCTTAAAGAGCAGGGGCTTTTCAAAAGCATCTGGGAGAAAGGGCTCTTAAATCACTTGGAATGCATGTAAGGGCTTCTGTTCTTGTTTGTAAAACTTATCTTTTGGATAAGCTCTTTGTTATTCTTTAAAAAAAAATAGTTTTGAAATATCTCTGCCACAGGCTTCTCTAGGAAATGAAGAGCCAAGAGATTTTTGGACCAGTAAAACTGTCCTCACCACTTTCCTATCTGCCTCCTACTTCTTCCTCTGTTTGCTTTTTTCCTTCCCTTCCTCCTGTCACTCCCATTTTCTCCTATCCTTCCTCTTTTTGTTCTTTTGAAAGAGTTTTTGAATATATGTCAGTGAGTAACATAGTGAATGTACAGTCAGGAAAGGGAAGGAGTTGGGGGGAGGGGTGGGAAGCATCTGTCAGTTAATAATTGTCCCGTACTATACTTCATTATCTCCCCCCCTCCACGAGTTTGTTGTCAGCCTGAGGAGATAATAGCAGCAGAAAACAGGTAGTGTTGATGGCATGTGTAAAGTATAGGGAGAGGGGACACAGTCTCTGAACAGTGCCCATACAGTGCAAAGCCCTGGTCCTGCAAAGCCTTAAGCATTTGCTTAATGCACATACTATGTGAAGTCACACTGAAGTCAATGGCACTCTCAATTTGTAACATTTAAGCACCTGTGTAAAACTTTGCAGGATTGTGACCCAAGAGTCTAATCTGCCTCCTGTGGTATTAGTTCTGTGCTTTGAAATAAGGATTTATTTGTATTTATGGGGCATAAATATTTGTATAAACTAATGGATTTATGTGTATTATATGTTATGGATAAATGTAGGATAACTTATCATAGACAAAAGAGTGCGTATAGAAGTAAGATATATCTGCATTTGTTGTTTTATATTATCTACCATAACAAGATCTATAATTCTCTCATCAAAGTAAGCTGACTGCATATGAGAAGAATGAATCTGGAGGTTGCAACAAATGAAAATGTTAACTGTGGTCTACAGACTTAGTGTGGATATCTAGCAGACATTCCTTACATATGAATCATAGTCTCTTGTGAAAGCATATCTGTGCCACATGAATGGTAGGAAACACATTGAGACAAGAGGGCAGACTCTCTGATCGTTACCTTGCTGCAATCCGGCAGTCCTATTTACAGATCACGATAAAGTATAGATAAGTCATTTTCAGAAATACTAATGGTCCAATAAAAATATTACTGCACAATAGAGAAGGTTAATGGTTAAATAAATAAATCCATTACTAGTATGTTGTTAGCTTTGTTGATGCTACCAACAAATTGCCCTCTTCAAACCACTGTGACTTTTACCTGTGCTATGAATTTGTAGTTGAATAATGGCTCTGGATTTGTTTGCACATTTTAAGTTTGGTGGTCCAAATTCACCCTCTTCTTGTGCTCGTGCAACACTGTAGGCTTTTGTGTGTTGCACAGTGTAGAATGTGGCCCAAACTTTCCACTTTCAGTTATATACAGAAAAGTGCTGGTTGCAATGGCTCAGTTGGAATGAAAATTCTAATGGTTTCATATGTCAGCAGACCCAAAAAGTTAGTCAAGTGGCTATTTGAAAATACAATTTTGAGAGCTAAAGTTGCCAATAGGCATCACTTTTTCTAAAAGTTAGCTAAAGACATTAATTCATTTTAAAAATAAATAATATATAAGCAAGAAAAGCTCCAATGAGCTGAAATTATTTCCTCCACGCCTTGACTTCTCATAATTCTGACCACCCTTAATTTTTGCACTAGCATTTCTTGACACTTGGAACACAAATGCAAAGCTGAGCTGCAATGATTTTATAAATTTCACAAGGTTTTTGAGGCCTGTTGGTATTGGCTATAACTGTGGAAGCTTCTTTTCTCAGAGATGAATGGGCAAGGTACACTGATATGTCTTTGGCCTGTATGTCAAGGATACTGCTTCTGACTTGTATTGTAAGGACAAAGTAGGTAGGCTAGATTACATGATGTGCACATGTCAGAATGGTATAGAAGGGTACAGTGGGATCTCTGGCCTGTAGGGTGGTGGATGGAGAGAAGGTGTTGTCTGGCATATAAATGGGAATGGAATGAGATGCTGCAGTCTCAGGATTTTAGTGGAAGAGTGGTGTAATGGAGGATTAGTTCTTGATCCTGCATGTTAGGACTTGACTATAGAACTTTTATTGTGGAAGGGTGAGCCAAGAGCATCTAAGATCTGGATTTTGAAAGGGAGTACTGCGGGGAAGACAATGGTACAGGGGATCTTGAGTCTCTTGATGAGCAGGAATATTGAGGGCAACATTAATTTATGGACTTTGATGCCCTTGTCATGGTATAACCCCCACTTTTGAACCTTAGCTTCCAAAAGATGGGGTACCAGCATGAATTCCTCTAAGCTTAATTACCAGCTTAGATCTTGTAGTGCTGCCACCAACCAGGACTTGCAGTGCCTGGTACACTCTGGTCCCCCCAAAACCTTCTCTGGGGACCCCAAGACCCCAAACTCCTTGGTCTCACAACAAGGGGAAATAACCCATTCCTCCTCCCTCCTTTCTTCTCCCCTCCCTGGTACACTAGGAGATCACTGTGATTCAAACTTCTTGAATCTTAAAACAGAGAAGAATGTCACTCGCCCCCTTCCTCTTTTCCCTCACCAAGAGGCAAACAGATTCCAAGCTCTGTGAACTCTAAAACACAGAGGAATTCCACCTCTACCCCTCCCTTCCCTCCTTTCTCCCTACCAAATTCCCTGGTGAGTAGAGACTCAATCCCTTGAGCCTCAACAAGGGGGAAAAAATCATCAGGTCTTAAAATAGAAAAGCTTTTATAAAAGAGAAGAAAAAAAGTAAAAGTTGTCTCTGTAATCAAGATGGTAAAATGTTACAGGTCTTTCAGCGTATAAGACACTAGAGAGAAGCCTCCCCCAGCACAAATACAAAGTAAATCCTATCCAGCAAAATACACAGTTGCAAATAAAGAAAACAATCAAAAGACTAAACCTCCTTTGTATGTTATACTAGCAATAAAACTAGCAGGATCTTAAAGGGGACAAGACATTTGTCACATTTATTGTAATACCATAATAAAATAAAGATAACCAAAAACATTGTTTGCTGCTACCTTATTCCATGATATATATATATATATATTATATATAGTATATATATATATATATAGTATATATATATATATTATCCATTCACACACATCATTCATACAAGTTCTGTGTAGAATATATAGTACCAGCCTAAAGTTGCTTTGTGACAAATAGCGGCCAGGTACTCTGTACACAAGAGTGGAGCCGAGCCGGGTCAGGTGGACCTGATGCTCCTGGAGGCTGGCAGCAGAACATAGCCTCAAAGCCTCAGTCTCAAGTCCAAGCTTTATAGGGATTTTTCCCTATGTTAGTTCATGGAGTTGCTTCATTCTGCTGCTGTAAATTTATCAGCAGTGGCTGGCTTCCAATGTTGGCAAGAAGAAATGTTACCCAAAGTCTCTTATCTCACCTCTTTTTTAACAGCTTTTTAGTTTGGATTCAAAGTCTATAGGTCTGCGTGTCACGCTGCTATGGGTTTGAGATTGATCACCTGCAATTGCAGGGCGTGACTTTCAGCCCTTGAACCTGGCTTTGATCTTCCTTCTGTTTTCTTTTGTCCTTTTCTTTTTAGTGTGGATGCTTTTTACTTTGTTTCACTGTTGTCTAGGTCTTCAGCCGTTGGTAGTTGAACTTTCAACCTCATCAGGACAGGCTGGGGCTGGAGGTTGATTTTATCATCCATACATGCTCATTCACAACGTCTAAACTAACTAATAAGATTACAGCAGGTTTGCAAAAACGAAGGTTGGAGGAAGCTTTTACAAAATGGAGTGAGCGTTTAAATGGGGTTTGAATTACAATATGGCAAAACAGTCAGCAGAATTACAATGCAGGCAAGTGTAGTGAATGGTGAACAGAAGTTACATTAATAAAGTGAACATTAAGTTCTACATGTACTTGTACTTACTACTTGAATAGAAAATTAGAGAGCCTGCAGGTACTTCTGGTCATCCTCAGAACCCAGAGAGAACAAAGCAAAAATCCAAAAAACCCCAAACAAAGGCTTCCTCCACCGAGATTTGAAAGTACTTGTCTCTTGATTGTCCTCTGGTCAGGTGTTCCCAGGTTCACTGTTTGTTAACCCTTCCTGGTAAAAGAGACATTAACCTTAACTGTCTGTTTATGACAGCCCTAATGAACGATGGCACCACTTGTTACAACAACTGGTCAAAGTTTCCCATTGGTCAGGATCGATTCCAAATTCCATCATATTTTGCTTTCAATATGTCTTTATGGCGAAGCTTGGGATGTCTTGCTGTTCTTTCTCTCTGATAGCTCCCGATATGCATCCATCTTCTAACCTACTAGAGGGCCCAACCAGCACAGTCGTTTTTGCTCGAGCAGGGCTGTTGTGCTGGGTAAATTGCCTGTTTGAAGAACCTAAAGACTCTGTAGGCAGTAAGCGAGTAAGCCGTTCCCAACCGAGACACCAATGTTTTGCAATAATGGCCAACGATCATGCAAATCTCAGACTGGACTATTCAGTGACATGGGACACTGCAAACTGTCTACATCATATGCTCACATTCCCGGCCATTTCTTGCAGATGAAAGGGATGGTATGATAGGATAGTTTAATTTTTGGCAATTGATCTTGAGACTATCAGCAGATAAGTCTGCTCAATGGTCTGTGATGGGATGTTGGATGGGATGGGATCTGAGTTACTGCAGAAGAGTTCTTTCCTTAGTGCTGGCTGGTGAGTCTTGCCCACCATGCTCAGGTTTAGCTGACTCGCCATATTCGGGGTCGGGAGGGAATTTTCCTCCAGGCAGATTGGCAGAGGCCCTGGAGGTTTTGCTTCTTTCCTCTGTAGCGTGGGGCATGGGTCACTTACTGGTGGACTCTCTGCAGCTTGAGGTCTTCAAACCACAATTTGAAGGACTTCAATAACTCGGACATAGTGTAGGAGTTGTTACAGAAGTAGATGGGTAGGGTTCTGTGGCCTCTTTGTGCCAGGAGGTCGAACTAGATGAATCATATTGGTCTCTTCTGACCTGAGTCTGATCATGATGCCAACATTAAGTTAGGTATAAGAACTAGTACTTGAAACTGAAAAGAAATTTAGAATTAAGAATGCTATTTAATTTGTAATATGTTTTTTAAAGATGCGGGGGCGGGGAAGAGCTTTACTTAAATTTTACTAGAGGTTTGGAAATGTCCTTAGGGTATTTTTTTAAAGTAGAAGGCCCCAGCAGTTTTGCTGGTTATGTAGCTGAACTTGTAACCTTGTGAGCACAATGACCAATATATAAGTTTGAGGTTCCTTTTACATGTTGCTTTATAACCTATCCAACCACCCAAAATCTGCGATCTTGGTGCTAAGATAAAACCAGGGTCTAAGCTAGCCTTGATCCTTGTTTTACAAAAACCAAAAATTGGCCACTTTATACATGTATTCTCAATCTCTTTCATAGTGCTTGCAAGTCATTTGCCGCACAAACCTTTTAGACACACTAGTGATTGCAATTTCCTCTATACCGGGGTCAGGACACTTTAGGGGGTCATGACATGCGGGGATTGTGAGCTGCCACCCTCACCCAAGGACCCCGAAGCATTTATACTGGTGTTTAATATATTAAAAGCGTGTTAATTTATTGGGGGGGGGGGGTCGCACTCAGGCTGTCATGTTAAAGGGTCGCCAGTAAAAAAAAAAAAAAAAAAAAAAGTTTGAGACCCACTGCTCTATACTATGTAATATAGTATACATGGAAACATTTTAAAAAATGAGCTCTTATTTCCTAAAGACTGTTCCACTACAATAAGTAGTAATAATCCTGTGCCTTAGTTATTTAAGAATTGTCAATTTTTATTTTGAAGTTTTTACAGTAAAATGTGTGTAAGTTGGGAGGACTTAAAAAAAAAATTTTGAATTTTCAAAAAGTTCAGACACATGACAAATGTCATGTATCTCAAAAATGACATAATCTAACTTCAAAATTTGCAAAAGAAACCACAATAAAAAAACCTCATTCTGCTCTAGGAAAACCCCACACACAACATTACAGGCATAAAGGAACCTTTTTCAGAAGCTAAAGTATGTGTATTTAATAAAATTTAAAAAATGGCTCCTCTCCCCTTCCCAGATTTGTAATGTTATGAGTACCTTAACTATGGAGTTACTACCCTGATTCTCATGTCCTACACAATGCGCCTGGATTACAAAAAAAAAAACAGATTTTTTCAGCATCCAAAATATAGGAAAGCATAGTCTCTCTCTCTCGCATGCACATGCGCGTGCACACACACACCCCACGACTGAGGCCATGGAGAGTTGCAGTGCTGGTGGTGGGTTCACAGCACTGCAACTTAGTAACTGTCCACACCTGCAAGGCACATCCAGCGCTGCAATTCCCTGGCTGCAGCGCTGGCTGTACACCTGGTCTGCTTGGTGTATAACGATTGCAGCGCTGGTGATGCAGAGCTGCTCGTCAAGTGTGGCCACCAAAAGCACTGTAATTGGCCTCCAGGGTATTAGGAGGTATCCCAGAATGCCTGTTCACAACAAACCGGAAGAGTGGTTGAACTGCGGGCTCCCCGGAGCTGCTTATCTAAAAAACAAACGGAGCTCCTGTTTGCTCGAGAAGAGGCAGGCAGGGGAATTGCTTTGGAATGTTCACAGCTATTTGCTTGAATAGAGAAGCGACACGGCGGAGGGGGTGGAGGGAGTCTGTGTTGGAACAGCTGCTTATGTGATCTGAAGGCTATTTAGGAGTGCATAATTTGCATTTAGTGAATAAGAGAGGGGTGGGGGAAGGGTCAAAACTTTTAAAATGATTGAAGGTGGGTGCTGTGTATCTTCCAGTCCTTAGAACTTGCAAGGCAGGGAGCTGACACAGTGTCAACTCCAAAAATCCACTCTCTCTGTCTCCCCCACGCTCCCTGTCACACTCCACCCCATCCCCCTCTTTTGAAAAGCACGTTGCAGCCACTTGAACGCTGGGATAGCTGCCCACAATGCACCACTCCCAACAGCGCTGCAAATGCTGCAAATGTGGCCGCACTGCAGCGCTGGTCGCTGTCAGTGTGGCCACACTGCAGCTCTTTCCTTGCACAGCTGTACAAAGACAGCTGTAACTCCCAGCGCTGTACAGCTGTAAGTGTAGCCATACCCTGAGTTACAGAAAACAAACTCCTCAGACCACTTCCTTTCAGTGTCTTCTCTACCCCTGTGAATCCATAGGCCAGGCAACACTTGCAGTGTTCTCTTGCTTAAAGCTTGTTCCTCTTTTTTTAAAATAGCCTCTGCCACCTTTTCTGCCCCTGTTTCAGCTGGGGAATTTCCAAGCTCCAAAGCCAGCTCCCTCACCTGGGCAGAGAGTAGTTCAGTCAATGGCTCTGCTAATTAGCCAGCCTATTGTTTCACTAGGGTGGAACTTTTCAGTATTGATGGCCCTTGATCCAGTCAGAGCTTCCCAGAATTAGGGTGTGTCTACGCTGCTCCATAGTTAGGACAATAGGTGTCTGAACAATATTGAGCACCAAGGTGCTATTCTGTAACGCCCACAGTTGGACACTGCAAGTGTGAACTAAAAGATTGCAAGTTCCCATTAACATAGGTTCCTACCTCATACTGAGGACTTTAAGTTCGCACACCCACATGGGAGAGTTACAGCTCAGCACTCCTTTCACGCTGCTATTCACATCCCCAGCTGAACTGCAGTGTAGACATGCCCATAGTGTCTGTACTAGGTGCCAAGTTCCTGCTACCAAATAAATGCTCAAAGCCTCACTAAAGTTTTCATTAAAAATGAAGGTTGACATACAACATGGTATTCAGAAAGCCAAAATGGAACTCATAAACTGACACAGACATATCTTCCCACTCAGTCGCATAAGCATTATCTGACTGCTTAAAACATAAGGGATACTTAAAAAAGCAAACTATTATTACTAAAAAATTCATTAGAGAACAGTGCTGCCTACATATCAGTACTAGGTACTTTTGTACCTGCCAGAGCTTATTTCACATCTTCTAATTAACTATTAACAGTAGAAAATTAAACTGTTTTGAACCATTTCCTTTGGTTAATGACTTTTTCCTAGCTTTGCATATTCCTTTTGTATAGAAACTGTGTAATTTAAAATGCTATCAATGTGTGGAAGTTGTTGCTGCTGGTGGTATAAAAAGTATAGAAACAAGTGAATTACCATACTTTTCTGTTATTTTGGTTAAGTAGGTACAGTAATCACTCAGCCTATTATTACAGCATGACTTCAAATTTTATATATGCAGAACATTGTGCATGTGTGCAGGATTATTAATAGCGGTAGAATATGAATCATTTGAAAGGGTCTGATCTCACAAATTGAGTCAAGTTGGAGTAGCTTGTGACTTAACCAGAATACCATCAACCTGTGTCTTCATAATATTCATTAATTATAAAACAGGACAATTTTATCTGCCAAGCCATTGTTTCTTCCTTTTCACAGTGTATGCCATTGAATAACACTTTACCTCATCTACATGAGTGGATTTTTTTTCATCTCTTAAAAAAATCATCTACTCAATGCACCGTAGATCTAACAAATCTGTTTTTAACATGGAATTGAGAATGGAAGATTTATTTCTAACCCATGCTGTGTGCTACCAAGTAGTGTGGACCAAAGACACTAAACTGGGCAGGTAACTCATAATGGCAGTCTTGCATTTTAGCTATGTACAAAATATCTGCCATTCTCATTGGTCTTTAGTATGGACAAAAACTTGTGACTTGCACGCAGAAAGATGAAGCATTTTAAGTACACAGTGGACAATATATTTGTTTTCTGGAGGTCCTGTTTTTTTGAAGGTGCTGAACAGAAGTTTCTCTCATAATTAAACCAATCCTCCAGTATGTTTTAACTGAAACGCTGGCAGATTTACCTTCCCCCCCCCCACTGCACTGTCATTTGTGATCCACCTAATGCTTCCAGAGACACCTCACTCTGCATTCTATTTACTTTAGTGAACATTCTGAAATATTTTACAGATGGAAGATGTAAAATCTTCTAATTTTGCTCTTAATTAGAACTTGAGTGACTGGCTCACTTTAGCCAAAATAGAGGTTAACCTCTTGAAAACCAGGTTTGAAATGGCTGAGATTTTAAAGTTTTTAATAATCAAGCTTTATAATGAAAATCCCATCTATTTTATCTAAAATAGCACTGATAACTCTACTAGGATTACATTAGCTGACCATTGTATTTTTTTATATTTGACTAAAATGGCACTCATATGTTTAGTAACATTAAATTAATGGATTATCTATCTAATCCCTTGGATATTTTTTTTCTTTTTCTGACTTTTTTGTTTTTGTTTTTGTTTTTGTATTTGGTTGTTAAATCACCATTACTACTTTTGGGTTTAATGTACAGCAGATGTAACATGGAATCACAAATCTTTTCATGATGACATCGCATTAAACTCCATCTAATGTGAAGTGTTACCATAAATTCTAAAACCTGTTTTGCAACACTGGAAGCCACAATTAGGAAATTCCATTAATCATTGTCCTTTATACCTCTGAAGATACAGATGATATAAAAGGTGTGCAAAACTGCCTCGAATTACTGTTTTACTAAAGACAACTCTCTGTGGTATCTTGTAGCAAGCAGGTTGTCTCTGTATATTCATCAACAGGTCATAAAATGTCATAATAGGAACTAAATACTATAATTATAGGAAGCTCTGAAGAGGAACCTGTGTGCACAAAAATACATTCTGATATCAGATTCTTTATTTAAACAAAAGAGGGCAAAAACTACTTCTCTTTAGCCCTTCAATTTAGGCTAAACTACTGGTCCTGAAGTTGTGAAGCTGCTGGTGGTACTTACTATCAACATAATCCACTGACTTAAATGACCGCTGTGAGTGTTTAGTGTGCTTGAAAAATCACGTCACTTACTTCAGTGCCCAGGTTACTTTACTTTTGTAATTTATGGCATGGGTGCCTAGAGCCTTGGAGAGAGTCCTCTTTTTTTAATTCTTTTATAAATCTATATAAATAAAATGTATAGAATGCTTTGAGTTCAGGGAAGGCTGTGGGATTATCTATGAAATCGTATGGAAGAGCTACTAGGGAAAAGGAGAAAATGCGTGGATAGGGACAACATGTTACAGCAGAGCCCTTTAATTGTTGATGACGGGTCAGACTATTTTTACTGTTTCTTCAAGAAATGTTTTTTTGTCTCTGAAAAGAGACATGGCGATGAAAGGACATGATTTTGTTTTGAGAGAATATCTGCTAAGTATCTGACTTTCTGAATCACACTGTTTTCAAAGCAGGCCAAATTACATCACCAAAGGCAAAGTTTTGATATTTGTTTCGATAATGAAATCACTTTATTTTTATTAGAACTTGTGTATATTATACTACAGATGTTTTGTCAGGCACTCACTTTCCATTTTTTAGCGTTCAGGAGAAACATTAACTTACGGCCAGGAGAAGCTAATCAGAATGCTTGACTAATATTTCTGTAAACTTTTCTAGATGTTTGGAAGTCTTAAGTTTTGGTTGACAAGATAATGGCAGCTTTACATCTGTGTCCCTTGTTTTTGTGTCTTTGCTATTAATCTACAGAAAGTAACTTCTCCTGTTTCACTGATTTCCAAGACATTCTTTTTTCTGTAGAGATTTCCACTGAACCAGTGTCTACACTCAGCTTGCTTTTACACAGATCACAGATATTGTTGCTGTCACATGGTTTGGTTAAATTTGACTCGATCGTCAAGAGATTACAGTGACATACATTACTTTATTATGACATTTTGGTGGTTTGGATTTATAACTGTGTGAAAATAGTAAAGACAGATATCCATCCAAATTACAGGGTGGTGTTCCTAATGTGTGCCAAACCAAAGGAAACGGTTCTCCAATGCAGCCTCAGGAGTACAGGCCTGCCAGACAATTGCTTTCCTTTGTTGATGGTTTGGGGTCAGATCTTTGTTTCTGTCTAGGGAAGAGAGAGAGCGCCAAACTGAGATCTGATACAGCTTTATTGTTAATTACATTACAAGCTTCTTTTTTTATGTTTATTTTTGTACAGATAAGTGAGGAAATACATAATTTTGATACCAAGAATGGATTATACATTTGGCTGAGAACAGAATAGGTCCCAGATATAAGGCAGTTTCCTGTCTTCTGTAGAACAGGTGCCTCTCTTATTTAAGTTCCCATGCCTGGTTTTTTTTCTGTTGACATAACATAGGGCATGTTATTTTGCTGTTTTGAGAAACATGTATTTCATCAAGAAAAAGCATGATTATGTTTTTGTGTCAAAGTTTATTAAGACACCATTCTGTAGCTTTTCTGTATATACAAGAGGCACTGTAGCACATGGATACATTTTATCACATTGTTTTGTCAGACACACAACCTTGATTATTTTTTTCAAACAATTTTAATACCTATAGTCAGAGTTGTGGCATAGGCTAAGAACTCACTAGAGTGTGTGTGTGTGTGTGTGTGTTTAATGCAGTGAATAGTCTGAAAGTTGGGGGAAATCATAGTTGTCTCCCTCTCCCGCAACATTTTAAAGCCTTTATTCTATACACTTCCGATGCAGAGAGTGATAGACTTGGCTCTAGAGTGGGAGACTGGTATATATTAACATGTTTGCATATTCTCCAAACACCAAAATACATGGTGTACATAAGTATCCAGGTTCCTGGTCAAATTAGCAAATTCACCTGATTTTGACATATCACTAGCTATGATGTAAACTTAGTATAAATCAAAAGTCCCACAAGATGGTGGGAATATATGAGCAGAGTTAGAGTGGGTCAGGATTATTTATGGTAACTCCATATTGTCGTGTTTTCCCATTTTAATTAATTAATTTTAATTTAATTAATCAATTTCTGGGCCTAACTCCCTGGCATTGAGATGTATTATGTAGGGTTTTATGTTCTTAATCTGTAATGTAAAATCTTGTATTTTTTTGTGGTTGAAGAAAAGCCTTAATAGAAACAATGAATAATAATGCAGTTTAATTTACTCTATTTTAACTGTCTTTTGGTAACTTTGTCTCAATAAAATATTGATGAGGATGACGTTTTTAACATCATATTTAGGTTTAACAGTTATACAAACCCATATCCAATTTGTTTACAGCTGAGTCCATTTCAAATGGAGACTATTTAAAAGCAAACCATCAAAACCAACTTGCCAAACATCTTTTTTATTTTTTTTTCTTTGACACAAAATTAAATAAGGAAGAATAACTAGTTATTAGAGCTGAGTTCCCCAAAAAGATCGATCCTTCCAGATGTTTTTGCAACATCATTCTCCATGCGTGGGTTTATTTTAATTAAATGGCTTTCTGCTTTGTGGTTACCCTTGTTCTGGCTGAACAAGCAGTAGGAGGATGCAGTCACCACATGGTGAAGCACTGTAATAAACGGCTTCAGATCTCTTGTAATTAGCAGTGGGCTTTTAGTATTTTAAAAAAAAACTAACAAACCCTTTTCTTCAGAGGCCAATACGTTTGACGTTTATTTTCTTTTGATTTTGTGACCAAGGTAACAGCTCCTGTAAATAAATGTTTTCTAAACTATTTGTGTTTAAAAGGTAAGACCTTGTTTCCCTGGCATTGCAGGAGGCCGCAGGCACTGGTGCACCTCAGCTTCTGACACACAATGGTCTAGTCTTCTGTGAACTCACAATACTTTGGTACTCAGGAAGGAGGACGGCAGAAAAGGATCTAGGGGTTATAGTGGACCACAAGCTAAATATGAGTCAACAGTGTGATCCTGTTGCAAAAAAAGCAAATGTGATTCTGGGATGCATTAACAGGTGTGTTGTGAGCAAGACACGAGAAGTCATTCTTCCGCTCTACTCAGTGCTGGTCAGGCCTCAACTGGAGTATTGTGTCCAGTTCTGGGCACTGCATTTCAAGAAAGATGGGGAGAAATTGGAGAGGGTCCAGAGAAGAGCAACAAGAATGATTAAAGGTCTTGTGGGGTAAGTGAGTATGCGTGTTTGTGTGTTTGTGTTTCGGGGTTACTTGCTGTGTGCTGAGCTTGTGTTTGTCTGTCTGTCTGTTTGTTTGTGTGGTTGTTTGAAGGACCGTGTGCTGTAGCTGGCAGTTGGAGGCTGANTTGTTCCTCTTATCCTCTAAGGATAGAACAAGAAGCAATGGGCTTAAACTTCAGCAAGGGCAGTTTAGGTTGGACATTAGGAAAAAGTTCTGAACTGTCAGGGTGGTTAAACACTGTAATAAATTGCCTAGGGAGGTTGTGGAATCTCCATCTCTGGAGATATTTAAGAGTAGGTTAGATAAATGTCTATCAAGGATGGTCTAGACAGTATTTAGTCCTGCCATGAGGGCAGGGAACTGGACTTGATGAGCTCTTGAGGTCCCTTCCAGTCCTAGAGTCTATGAATCTATGAATTTCAGTTTATTGGGTTCAGGGATTTGGAGCAATCAGATTTTTGAATTGCTACGCTCTAGCTCTAGGCAAAAACCTAGTGGTCCGGGCTCCGCTCCAAAGCCCTGATTGGGTTTAGTGTGTGGGTGCTGATTGTATTTGTGGCCTGTGATATAGAAGAGGTTAGACTAGAAGATCTGGTGGTTCCTTCTGGCCTTGGTGAGACAGAGTTTATGTAAAAAGGTTTGCTATTGATTTTTTTTTTCCTGGACCTCCCTTTTTATTATATCTGGGATGTTACAGTTGGTGCAAGCTGTATTTCTGAACAGATCTTCAAAACGAGAAGTGCTGTAGGCAGGAAACCATAACCGAAAACCTATGTTTCCAATGGCTTGCAACACTGCAGTTTCAGCTCTGTCTCTGAACTGGCAAGTAGTCTATTGGCACCAGAATGTTTCTGTACTGGCAGGACTTCTGGTGAAGTGTGTGTGTGTGGGGGTGTGTGTGTGTGTGTGTTTTTTAAATTATGGCAAATGGAAGGGCGAACTTTGCATCACCTTCAGCTATCTGAATAGGAATACCTTACTCTCATTTTTCACAGATTATCTGAGGTGATTTTATAGCCTATGACAATTACATGTGGAAATCAGTGCTCTGGACCTCTGATTTTCATGACTGATGAACCATTTAGGAGTTGGGGGCGGATGGGAGAGGATGATGATGATGCAGCCTTTTACTGAGTAAAAGATCTGTACTGTAGAAACTTACTGTCTCTTTTTTTCTTACTGCTTATGAGTAATTAAGAATTGGGAAACATTTTGTTTACAAAAAATTCATTTGTAGTAGTAGGTTTTTTCTGCTTACAAGGTAAGGGTGTGTGTATGTGCATGCACGCATGTAAAAGATATCATGAACACCAGCACTGCCACCTAAAAGTTTTCCTGATAAGTTAACTGTATTCAGAATTTGTAATTCTGCTTTAAAAACTATATGCTGGTTGGGGAACTTCATCCATTTTCAATCCAACTTTTAGATGTCTCCTTTCTACAGAAGAAGTGCAGCAGGAGTGCCACCTCCCTCAACTACTCTACTAGTGTCCTTACGATGCAAGCTGGAGGGACACGCTCTAGGAATGAAAGATTAATTCAGTCCGTCTCCATTGTCTATTCTGTCCTTGAACACGATCTGAGACAGCCGACATTGTTGTGAGTAGTAGTGATGATGGTGGACACTTGAATAATGAAAGTTGAAACAAGACCACTAAATGCCTTTCAGGTGATACGGACTTTCAGCCTGGCCTGTATTCACATTGGCCCCTTAGGGTATGTCTACACTGCAATTTAAATGCTTAGGGTATGTCTACACTACAATTAAACCAGGGGTCAGCAACTTTCAGCGCATGACCCATCAGGTAATCCAAAGGCGGGTCGCGACACATTTTGTTTACATTGACCATCCACAGGCACAGCCTCCACAGCTCCCATTGGCCGCGGTTCGCCATTCCTGGCCAGGAGCTGCAGGAAGTGGTGGGTCGCTGTGAACTGTGGCTACCGGGAGCTGTGGGGTACCGAGCCTGCAGACAGTCAATATAAATAGAATATCTTGCAGCCTGATGGGCTCTGCGCCAAAGGTTGCCGATCCCTGGTATAGATGCTTGTGTTGGAGCCTGAACTTTGGCACACTATGTGGTGGGGAGGATCCCAGAGCCTGGGTTCTGCCTGAGCCCAAATGTTTACACTGCAACTTTGCAGCCTTGCAGCCTGAGCCTCAACAGGCTGAGTCAGCTGACACAGCCAGGAGTGTTTAATTGCAGTGTAGACATACCATTAGAGGTAAGAGCTTCTGAATCCATTCCATTGAGCTGTCACGTCCCTTGTAACCATCTTCTCCTATAAGATGGTTTTCTTTTTTACATACAGTAGAATTTCACTTTTAGTGGATGCTGCTCATAATAATGATTCAGGTACATAAACCAAAGATGCTAGCTATTGGATGCAGATGGCTTTGCCTGCACTTCCATCACTAATTTGCACTACTGCGCTTAAATAAATAAGAGGTTTTAAAAAAAAAAAAGCTTGTGTTGCAATACATGCTTCTCTTAATCTTTCACTGGTGTAACCATTGGCCCTCTGTCATTTGCCCCTTCCTCCCAACCTTTACACATTATCATCGCTAACAAACTGTACAGTTTAGATGAGAGACAATGCTTGGTGCAATTTACAATCCAGATCAAAGAAATGTTGCAAGGGATGTCAGTTCAGTGTCCTGTAAAGCATTGTCTACTCCCAAATAATTTAATAATAATTTATGCCCATTAGTGAGTCTTCAGTTGTAAGAAGAAAACTGGAAGTAATTTCTGATTTAAGGTGTGACATTATGAGGTGTTTGCATGCACGTAAAGAATGGCACAACTTGTAGGAGTGCCAGTCTTCCCAATTATAACCTGACTGACCTGCCTTGGCACATGTCTCGTAGAACTTGCTCTGTCCTCACAACGCCCACATTTTGCTTCTGTGAATTTATCTGATTTAGGAAGTTCATTGTTTGTCAGTCTGGATATAGAGATCACAGTGACAGAACAATCACAAGCATTGATCTTTGTATCAGAATTGCATGTATTTGGAATGTGAAAACAGAGTTACAATTACAAAGCCACATACATATAAATTTGTATATAGAAGAGTCAAGTTTCTTGTGCACTGACATAAATTGGTGCTTCATATAGCTTGTGTTCTTCTGTTCACTGCTGAACACTACTTCCTCTGAATTCTCCCTGCCTCATACATTCATACTTAATTTTTTCCTTCCTTTTCCAAAGGCCTTCCTTCTGACAGCAAAGGCACTAGCTGCCCCTTGACCTTTCAGCCTGTTAATATTTCTGAAACTCTTTTTTTTTGTCCAGGACAACTGAGATCCCTGGACTTCGATTCCCTACAGTGTGTTAGGCTGTCACCAGACTAGCATGATGGCCCTGTGAGGGAGTGTTATGTTAACACACTGTACTATTGGAAACATTCCCAGTAATTGTTAGAGTAAAGGTACATGCTCTAATTCTGGTTAGAATTTATAACTGTTCTGAGTTTCTCTGCCTGTTGACACTAGAAAACAATGGCACTAACAGTGGTGAGCAGCCAATCTGTACATTGTATCTAGAATAGCAAAATTCAAGAAATAAATTTTTATTTAGATATCAATGATCTTGAATATTCAAGTGGTGAGATTGCCTTGGAAAAGCTCAACTTCCCACTCTAGGGAGTGACCTTCAATACTGCTAGTTAAGATGGGAGTTGATGATACTGAAGAGCAAAATACATCCTTGATCTGAGGCATTTTTGTTGTTGTTGTTCTTTTGAAATATGGGAGAGGTGGATTGGAAGGGAAATGACCTCAGGAACCTAGAGTTATTACTTATGAAGTATTACCTCCCACATGTAACTATAACTGCCACTTGTTATACAGTTGCTGTGCTTATGATGATTAGATTTCATGAGAGGAAATGGTCTGCTCCTTTACAAACCTGCATTCCACTTCGAAGGTGATTGTTTGTTACTGTGTGAGCTCAGGCGTCATAGGTTAGCTTCTAAAGAATCATATCTCTTGGAATTTGCCTTTAATAAAATAACCAATATTTAATTAAAACTGCAAATTAAACTATTTTGTGAAATATCCTGAGAAAGTGACTCGACTTGACTTAAAAACATACCATGTGATTTTTTTTAAACTGTGTAAACTTCTTGTTTTAAATACATACTTTACCTGCTAATACTGAGTGGAGTTGCTGCATCTGCTGTTTTCTGTGTAAAGTTTTAGCCCAGGGAGCTTCATTTTAACCGTGTCTTCAGCATGCATCAGCAGTATATAGTTACTAGATATATTTTAAATATCTAAAACAAGAATACTGTTTCTCTTCTTGGAAATGTTGATTGTACAGTATGTTCCTAGCTATACTGATACAATTAAAAGACTTATGGCATTATTTTCATTACAAGACTCTAAGGACACCCAGATAAGCAAGCATTGGTACAGTGTAATATGCTGTCTCTGCAAACAGATATTATGGCGGTGTACAATAGTAATATTCTTACTGTATATTACCAAGTCGTCCTCGTCCTCGTCCTCCTCCTCCTTGAAAAAAATGTCTGTCCAGTTTGCCAGAGGTGCCTTTAACCCCATATTCCCCCACTGCCTCCACCACCACCACTTTCATTTAAGTAGACAGTGTGACTTCCATTCCTCAAGCCAGAACTGACTTCCTTCAGGACCTATTAACCTTTTCTGTAATCACACAGTAACCTTTCTCATGTAACTAGTCCCATTGACTTTAATGAGGTTGACATAATCCACATTTGGTGCCCCTGTCTGGATCTGAAGTGTGGTCAAGTGGTTAGGGCATCCGCATTAGGGCTTAGGAGACTTGGGTTCAAGTCCATACTCTGCCATGTAATTCCTCTGTGATCTTGAGTAAGTATTTTAGCTTCTCTGTGCCTCAGTTCCCCATCTGTGTGTGTAGGTATTTGGGCAGGCTGGGGTCAGGGAGAGACTACAGCACTTGTATCTCCCAGGGATGTTGCGAGGATCAATTCTCAAAAATTGTGTGATGCTCAGATACTGTAGTACTATAGATAAATAGACAGACAAACAGGTTACACATGAAATGGGTGAGGCACACTCTCTTCCCTAGGGGTTCAGCTGTCTACCTTCTCAGCCATTTTTGGCTCACAAATGTGACAACGAAGAATTCAAAGTTTTTAGAGACACTTGTGTATATTCTGTGTGATGTCTACCAATTGCCAATTTACAATTTATTTTTTTTATAAGCTAAAAACTCTTAAAGCTCTTTGGAAGCTGACAGAATTTAAATATGACAAAATGCTAATGAAAGAGCTGTATTGTACTAAAAATCTAAAATTCAAAGTAAATTAAATAGCTTGGCATGGTTCAGTTCTCCAGTTTTAAAAATGAAGATACTCAGTGCATCTCAAAATCCCTATAAATTGAATGTTTCAGTGTGTAACCGGAAACACACATTTCTTGTATAATGGAGCATAAATTCTGGATCTCTTGCATATGATGTGGTAGTTTTTTTTAATTTTGAGTTTTATGACAAACCCTTGTATGTGAGCCTAATGCCAATACATAAATCCGAGAGACATAAATATAGGGATATTTGGAATTATTTTTTAAAAAAATTAAAAGTATCTGCATTTTTCTAACTAGAAACAACAATGCCCTGATTTAGAATCTCTGTCCACTCACTTAGAAAATCCTGATTAAAAAAGAGCCAACTGATTCAATGCATTAATGCACGTGTTTCACCTCTAACCATATGTGCCAAAAAAAAAGACACAATAAAGATAAGTGATCTTTGTTAAGAAATTATTTTCGCATAAGCACCCTATAGATTCTTGAATGGATTCCACTGGCAAGTAGCTGGAGAGTTCAGCTGTGGATACAACAGCTGAAGGATTTGCAAATTTGTTGCAACACAACAGCTGAAGGAATGCCAAATTTGGAATTAGGCCAAATTTATAAACTTTAAATCCTTGGCACATGCCTTTTTAAATGCCAATATGAGAGTTTCTGTATCTTTGTCACCTATCTCCAAGAACTTGGAAGTCAGAAATTAGCAAAGTTGGCTGGTTCATAAGCCTTTTATTCTTGGAGATATATAGTCAAATGCTGCTCCGGTCATAAGCAAAAGTCTGTTTTGGTGACAACACGCCACTCTCCTGTGGTCAGTTGCCCACGTGACAGCACAGCACACAACTTCACATAATTGGAAGTCTGTAAAAAATTATTCAAATCTGAGTGTCTTTTGCCACGTATAGTGATTAGAGATCTATAAGCTTACATACTTACCTCTTCTGTCGTTAAACTTCACCAACATCTTATTTCTGTATTCCTTGATTTTAAAAATGCACATCCAACAAGCTGTAAGTAAGTTTACAAACATTTGAGACAATACGAAGTGGAGTAATGTATGGAATGGCTTTCAGTGTGTCAAGTTAAGCGCACACAAGTCTTTTTGTAAGATTGGATCATGTCTTGTTAAAGAGACACAGTTAACTGAAAATTCACATTTCTTTTTTCTCTGAGAGATTTGTTTTTTAATCTATTGTGGTTATAAGGAACACGTATGACACTTATTCCTGTAACAGGAAATAAACGATTTTCTTTTCCTTACTTTATGTACAGTGAGTTTCACTGGAATCTTTATATAGTCATTGGTCAGCTTCCTCCCATGTCTGTATGGGTCAGCAACATTAGAGAGGGAAGGGGGGAGAGGGAACATATTTTAAGAGAACGTCTATAAACCCACAAAAATTGTCAGGGGCATTTGGAGGCAGATCTAGTATCTGAAACATCTGTTAATCTTTACCAGATTTCAGGTTGGCAGTGATTCTTTTTAATATTAACCTTCCACAACATGGCATCATACCCTTCCTAAACTTACTGCCACCTCCATCAAGCAAAAGCCTAAAGGCTTGTCTACACTTACAGAGCTGCAGCCACAATAGCACTTAGTAGAGACACTATCTACACCGACGGCAGAGCTTCTCTTGTCAATGTAGGTACTCCCCCCTCCCTGAGAGGCAGTAGCCATGTTGATGGGAGAAACCCTCCCATCTACATAGCACTGTCTATACTGGGAGTTCGGTCGATATGACTGCGTCGCTCAGACATATGGCTTTTCCACACGTCTGAGCGACATAGTTATACTGGCAAGTTTTTGTAGGGTAGACCTGGACTCAGTGTCTTATTTTGTCACCTTTTAATGGGACTTCTTGTGTAGCAAGGTAATCTCACCTAAGGGTGGTTGTAAGGCCCTACCAGGATAGAGCACCATGCTCAGTGAGAGAGTGAATTACAGAGTCAAGGGCTGTCCACAAAGATGCTCTGCCTTCCATTACTCTGGTGTGTAGCCCTAGGGACTCTTGATGACCACTCCTCAACTGACATCTGCTGACTTGGTGGTTCACAGGGAGCCAAGTCTCCCTCATATGTAGGCCCTGATCTAGCAGAACACTTAAGCACATATGTAGTTCCATTAAATCCAATGGGGCTATGCATGTTAAGTGATTGTTAGACTGGGGCCATAGGCTAGCCAGGGCTCGAATCATAATAATATATAATATTATTACATATGCTAGTTCTTGTCACACTTATTAGCTTGTTCTTTGTACAGGAAAGTTTTGAGTGTGGGTATCTTATTTTAACTGAAATTGCATGTAGGATTCTATCTTTTTGAAAATTGGATATTACCATTTTCTGTCACATTATACAATTTAATCTATATTGGTTATTCTGGTCTGTTGAATCAGGGGCACATTTCCCGTCTGACTGCACTTTTACATCCTATGACTGACAATGAGCTTATGTGCTAAAATTGAAACTGGCAAATAAAGCAGCCAGAAATTGTCATGAATCTCCTACAGAGCACCCATGTACTTGCCAGAAATGCTTCAATTTTTACTTATAGAGAAAAAATAAGGAGAATGGTGCTGAGGAGAATTTCCCATCAAAGCTTCTGTTAGCTGTCTGCTTTAGATGCTCATGCAGCTGTTTTTCCTTGAAACTGTTCCAGGGAAAGGGTCATTGCTGATACAGAAAATTTATTGTTGTTTTATTATATGTTATGGTTATCACTCATGGCCTCGTGTTTAGTTATATTGCATGTAAAAATTGGCCTAGTTTCATGCTGGTTATGATTCTATTGCAGACAGTGGAGTTACACCAATGATTGATCTGGCCCACTATGTAGTCTCTAATAGTGTCCTTAACTGCAGTTTAAAGAAGAGAGTCAGCTCTGTGTGTGTGTTTGGAGTGGGGAGTGGTGAAGATGAAGCAGTAGGGATTCCGTTATTTCCTGCATACCATGAAGGTATCCACCAGGCATCCACTACTCATCTCAGTAAGGATGGAAGGGCATCGTTATGGGCCAAGAGCAGTGCCAATGGATCCATCAACTAAAATAAATCTCCCTTAGAGAGAAGGGTGCAATGGCATGCATATGTGATCAGGGCCGGCTCCAGGCACCAACTTAGCAAGCATGCGATTGGGGCGGCCACTCTGGAGAGGAGTGGTATGTCCAACTATTCGGCGGCAATTCAGCAAAGGGTCCCTCGCTCCCGGTTGGAGTGAAGGACCTCCTGCTGAATTGCCGCAGATGCTGATTGCGGCTTTTTTTTTGCTGTTGTTTGTTTGTTTTTTGGCTGCTTGGGGCGGCAAAACCCCTGGAGCCAGCCCTGTATGTGATAGTCTTCATATGAGACAGACATGACTTTTAGCTGATGTGGGGTGCATGAGGCTAATGCTCCACCTCCTTAATGGCACAGTCATTCCTGTAGGCAAAACTTTGTTTTCAGAATCAGAGTTTGAGGAAGGAGATTACTTCATTTCTGAAGACATCCTTTTCTGGAGTCCTTTTGAGCACGTACATGTTTGGAAATATTGTTTTTCGTGGCTGGGTTTAGGGTTGTGTCTTGCAGGCAGGAATCCCTCTTCTGGGTTGAGTTCCTCTCATTTAACTTGTCACAAATCGGTAATGCACTGCTGTTCTCTCAGCTCTTACTCCTTTTTATGTATAAATGGAAATGTCCTGACCCACAAATAGGATCCCTGGGTGGATTCTTGTTCCTGGGTGGAGCACCCCCACACAAGCCAGGGTCTGCCATGATTGATCTGATTGCTGGATCAGGGCCTGAAACCTACATCGACTTTTTGGCAGGGGGAAGGAGTAGTATCTTTCATTTCCATTGTGGTGTGTCCCCCCCCCGCCCCCCAGCATTGGAACCTTTCTAATTTTCAGTTTTAATGTTGCTGAACAGTATTTTTTTTGCTGTATTTAAAATATTTTTATATATTCCAGTAGTCTTTTTTATAATGCCTGGATCTCTTAGGTAAGAGAATGGCATTGCACTTAAAATATAATAATCAGAAAATTATTATTATTCTTAACATGCTGAGTTACAGACTTTTTGTTTATTTTTAAATATGGAGAGAGAAAATTTTTTTACCCTATTTTCAAGGAGTAGATTCCTTGAGTTCAGGAGTGTAAAGAGTGGTTGTTCTATATTTGCAAGGTAAATGAGTAATTCTGTTGTTTCTGTAATTAAAGTGAGCAAATAGGATTTTTGTCACCAGATCAGATAGTTTTCTCCTTTTAACTTGCTGATAATTATAGTGTCCTTTTTGTGTTTGATCTCTCAGATACTTTAAAACCTAACCCCATCACCACCGAGACTGATGGAATTATTCACCTGCAGATCTACAGTACATTAAGCCACGTTAGGCTTTTCTAGGGTAGGGTACAAGTGTTGTGGGTTCCTGGTGTGCCTCCTCCATGGCAATTACTTGAGCCCAGTCCTGTTGCCATCTGTCCTTTCCCCAATTCCTGCCTCCCAGCAGGAGGAATCTGCTCAGATTGTTGAAAATCCATGTCCAGAAAGGAGAGGCACAAAATAATTCTGTCTTTGCAGAGTTAACTTATGCTTTTATTTGGCTCAGTAGACTGATGCCAGTTATATCCTACCAATGGTACAGAAACATGTGAAGGGGTTTATCTAGGTGCTACATTTCTCAAATACCTGATTGGCAAGAACTCAATAGTTTAACTATCTTTGAGAGAGACCATTTTTAAGATAATTTAGTACTATGGCTTCACTAAACTACAGAAACACGGGGCATATTGGGAAACGAACCTTTCATATATGTATATAAATTAATTTTAGTTCAAAACCATTATTGATGCCAGTACCCACTGCTTTCTCCAACTTTAAACAGCAATAGAGATTGGCATGTTACTGTCTGGGGTAAGATTTGTATGGAAACAGATTTATACTTCAGAAAGCATGTCCTCAATGTCAGCTCTCTACAGGTACCGTAAAAATACCATATTTGCTCCATTAATGTCTGAAGCATCTATGATTTATCAGGTATGCATGACTTTATTAATATTGTTTAAAATATAAAATAACTGTTACATAGAATAGTTAAATTTTATGAGAAGAAAAAAATGACATGATGATAAATTTAAGACCATATTGCAGTTTAAAGTGACCTGTTTATGAAAGAGTGCTTCAGCAAGATGTATATAACTAGGAATGTTAAAATTACTTTAAAAAGTAAATCAATTGAGTAAATCCACTTCTTACTGATGATTTTGTGTCATGAATATGAGATCTCGCAATGAAAGGCCTGCTATACTGATAACCAGAATGGTGTCATTCATGTTCAGGACAAGAATGGCAAGACAAGTAATTGAAAGTAATTGGATTAAATTATTATGAAAAGTAATGGTACCTTGATGATTACTTTAGTAAATCTGGTTATAGATAAACTGTTTATGGTAAATCAATTACGTTAGCAACCCTGACTGTACAACTGGCAAACAAAATGTGATTTGATCCCTGTAATTCCCATTATAGACAAGGTGATCGGTCGTCTTTTCATGAAGATGTATTAGCCTTTGGTATTTAAAGTTTGTCTGTTTAATGGGTATTTACAGTCTTCATAAGAATCTTTGTAATTTCAACTGTCACTTTTTTTCCTAGGGTGTGGTGTGTGACCTAGTGGTTAAAGCTGACAAATGTGAATCAGGAGCTCAGAATTCTATTCATGGCAATGCCACAGGCTCTCTGGCTCTGATCAAGTCATTTAGCCTCACAGTACTTCAGTTTCTCCATCTGTACAATACTTAAAGTGCATTTAGATTTGTGAATGAAAGGTTCTGAATATAAAGTATTAATTATTTTAATAAAAGACAAAGCAAGTCTTAATTGTAAGCAAGTCTTAATTATAGCGTCTTATACCTATAAAATACACTTTTAAGTAGTGTAATTGTAATAATAAATTCATCTTTTGTCATTTTCAAGACCTGTACATTAGCTTACAAAGTGACAGATAACCATATTATTCTCTTCCTTGTTCACTTTTCATCTCTGTATTCTTGTCTTCTATTCTGTTCTCATTTTAGTTTAGGACCTGATTCTAGAAATGCTCACTTGTTAGGCTCATGAAATTCAATTAAATTCCTTAAGTGAGAGAAATTACTCACATGTAAGTGTTTGTAGGATCAGACCTCTAGACTCTAAATTCCTTAGAGAAGATCAGTTTATATCTGCGTTATGAAACACCATATACGGCCCTAAGTAAGCAATAAAAATGTGTATCACCTTAGCCAGAGGAGAAGAAGGATGCAGTGTTCATTATTTGTTGTGGACTTCACTGAAGTGTAGCCCTTATCTTACTGCTATTCTTTAGTCCTCTATGTGGCCCCTTGTTTCCTAACCAAATACACTCACTTCCTCTACTTGCAAGAGAAATATGGGCAATTTGGGAGTCATAGTGGATCACAAGCTAAATATGAGTCAACAGCATAAGACTGTTTCAAAGAAAGCACACATCATTCTGGGATACATTAGCAGGAATGTTGTAAGCAAGACACAAGAAGTAATGCTTCTGCTCTATACTGCATACTGATTAAGTCTCAACAGGAGTACCGTGT
Organism: Chelonoidis abingdonii; assembly: GCF_003597395.2. NCBI lineage: Eukaryota > Metazoa > Chordata > Testudines > Testudinidae > Chelonoidis > Chelonoidis abingdonii. The sequence continues at coordinate 54,904,445 of NC_133772.1, forward strand.
CCAGTTCTGGGCGCTACATTTCAGGAAAGATGTGGACAAATTGGAGAAAGTCCAGAGAAGAACAACAAAAACGATTAAAGGTCTATCTAAACAACATGACTTATGAGGGAAGCTTGAGAAAATTGGGTTTATTTAGTCTGGAGAAGACTGAGAGGGGACATAAGTTTTCAAGTACATAAAAGGTTGTTACAAGGAGGAGGGGGAAAAATTGTTGTTGTTAACCTCTGAGGATAGGACAAGAAGCAATGGGCTGAAATTGCAGCAAGGGCAGTTTAGGTTGGACATTCAGAAAAACTTCTGAACTGTCAGGGTGGTTAAGCACTGGAATAAATTGCCTAGGGAGGTTTTGAAGATGATTGGAGATTTTTAGGAGCAGATTAGACAAACACCTGTCAGCCATAGGTATGGTCTAGATAATACTACAACTACACTGGCAATTGAATGACATAACTTTTGTCTTTCAGAGGTTTTAAACCCTTCCTCCCCCTCCCACCCTGGTCCATGAAAGACAAAACTTTTGCCGCAACAAGTGCCAGTGTGAACAGCGCGTTGTCAGCAGGAGAGCAGCTTATTGGGTGTGGAAGGTTGTTTTTTTTGTTCTGTTTTGTTTTTTTGTTTTTTGTCTATTGGCAGGAGATCCAACAGATAGTGGCTACACTGCAAGACTTTCAGTGGCATGGCTGTTGCGGTACAGCCATGTCGCTGAAAGCTGTGTGGTGTAGACATAGTCTTAGTCCTGCCGTGAGTGCAGGGGACTGGACTAGATGCTTCTGGAGGTCCCTTCCAGTTCTGCAATCCTATAATTCTTCTTCAAAGTTATCTTCAATTACTGTGGTTTCCCCACTGATAGAGGGCCTTTGAAGAGCAAAGTGATCCTGAATCATAAAAGTGAACGGAATTTTTCCCATTGGCTCGAATGGGAGCAGAACAAAGCCTTTCAGCCATAAGTAGCATCTATATGCTAAGACTCCTTTGATTTCTACAATGCTAGTCACTACAGCTCAGAGGTCAGTTTCACCAGACTTGTTTGTAGGCAGTAGTTACTCACCATGGAAGAAATGGCTTCACCTGACTGTGTGAAAGCAGCGATAAATTCATAACATTCTGAATATGACCAATAATGAGCAAAAAGTCTGGTTTATTAACAGAAAAAATATAGAGCTAACTTGCTAGAAAGTTTGCAGTACTGTTTCGGTTTTTGCATATAAACAGAGAGAGTGTTTTTTCCATGTGTTGTCTCTTTCACTACTTAATTAAGGTAGAAGCCTCAACACTGTAAAAAATTATCTTTGCAATAGATTCTTGCTGTTCTTGGCTCCAGAAGTTTCCAAAATGGATAATAAATTGTCAGGAGGAGTGAGCTGTACATCACTGGAAAAGCTCTCCTGATAAACCAAAGAGCAAATATCTCTAAGACATGCAAATATCTATGTTTATAGATGGTAACCATGGATGGTGACAAAAATACAATTACTTTTCACAGTGCCCCTATGCAAGTTGGAAGATATCTTGTCGGGTGGGGGGAGGAGGAGGAATTCTCTCTCTCTCTCTCTCTCTCTCTCTCTCTCAAATTTGAATACATTCATTCCTACAGCACCATAAGGAAATGTCAGTGTGTGGGGTTTTATTAGTTGGCAACAGCCACTATGACTAAATCTCAAAATACTACTTTAAAAAAAATGCATGTATTTATATATAATATTTCTTGTCCGCCAGAAAAATTCTGATCAATCCATGTATGGTCTGTATTTGCAAAGTGCTGCTAACTGCTTGCTCAACATTACTGGAAAACTGCATAGCTGTAAATGTATTCACTTACTTGTCAGAACTCAGAGTTCCCATGTTAATCTCATAACAAGTATGTGCAGAGAGGAACTGACCCAGCCTCTGTCAGTAATCCCACTCTCTGACCCTGGTAAAATCTGTGCTTTATTTTCTTCCTTTATATAATTAGATCCATTGATGTTTTCTTAGTATGTAGCATATAATGTGGTATGTTACTCTGAAAGTACAAGCTAAAAATGTATTTTAGGAGTAAGCAAGCCTGGGAAATGGATGATGGAACTGATTTAGTTTTAATTACTAGTACTTTAATATCTGTAGCATTATTTTTTAAAATCTACAGTACCTGTTCATTCTGTGGAAATTCCACTATTGAATTTTTAGAATATTTTACTTTTGAAAAAGATAACTGTATCTCTTCTCATCATTGGTTTACATTAAAGCCTGTGCCAAATCATTTTAATCTGAAATGTAAAACTGTAAAGTAAATGGACAGACCAAAACAAATAAATAACCCTACTGTTATGAAAAAGAATTGTAATTAGAACCAGACTTTCTGTAAACACATTCAACTAGGTTTGAAGTCCTTGCTTTTGAAACTGTAATCACTGTCTGGCTATGTGTGAGAGAACCAAAGGAGCATGCTTTGATTGTGAGATAATGCAGTTGTACTTATAGCATAGGACAACATCTATCTCGTAGTCAGAACTCTCTGAATTAGGTCATGCACACCTCAGCGGTCAGCAGGCTTCATTTGTTACCTAAACTGTTTTGCTTCTCTAATAATTTGAAGTTATATATATCAAGAAGGGCTGTTTAGAATCAAACAATTTCTGGTAACGAAGTCAGAAAATGTAAGCATCTGATGCACGTGTAGTTTTCCAGAAATCGCAGCTTTCTGGCTTGTAGAAACAAAGCTGCAGGCCAAAACATGTATAGATGAGATTTGTGCTTAGACACTTTGAAAATCCCACCCTTAGGACCTAAATGTGGACATAAGAGCCTAATTTTAAAATCCCATTTTTGAATATATTGGTCAGTCTTAAAACAAAGTAGAACAGGCCCAGTTCACAAGTACTGTAAATCAGGGTAGGTCTAATGTCAGTGGAGCTATGTTGACTTACACCAGTTTACGATCTCATCCATGGAATTCAGAACACTGGCTGTGCTACAGAAGATTGCAATAGCATGTTGATGTGCCTCTCTTTTTTTAATCTGCTTTGAAACCATTTATTCTTCATTTCCAAGTCTCTACTGCAAGTAATTTTGAAATAACTGTTATCCTTAAAATTTATTTACATCTGCTTCGAGCTGGATGAAATCATTTTGAATAATTTTTTACTATATTTTTTCAATCAGTTTTTCAATGGGTACTTACTTTGATGTCTGTGTACGAGACATTTGCCAAATTCTATAAATAGTTGAACACCTTCCATTAAGTAAAATATTTGATGAATATGACTGCTTCATTTTGTCAATAGTGTACTTGAATATTTGTGGAGGTATATGATCAGCTCTTGATACAGTAGCATTACTTCAGTGGACAGTTTACATCCTTGAGGTGACTTGGCAATTTTATATTGACTTCCATTTGCATGAACAAACTTCTTCTTTCCTCCCTCAGTGTTTGATTATTGGAGGTGGTCCATGTGGTTTGCGGACTGCCATAGAGCTTGCCTTTCTGGGAGCCAAGGTTGTAGTTGTGGAGAAGCGGGACACTTTCTCCAGAAACAATGTACTGCATCTCTGGCCTTTTACAATCCATGACCTCCGGGGTTTGGGAGCGAAAAAATTTTATGGAAAATTCTGCGGAGGATCTATTGACCATATCAGTAAGTACCAGTGACTATATGCAAATGTACAATTTTGTTGAATGCTTGCTATGCAGAAAACTTACTTCAGAAATCTTAATAGAGATCTTTTCTGGACTTGCTGTGTAGTGTTTCTTTACCAAGATAGTAATGATACATCCTGAATACACACACACAGAAAAATCCCAAAAGTCAAGCGCTTGTGATTTGCCAAAATTGCATAATCTTATTTGAATGATAACCTACACTGCTCATCTTTAAGAGAAACCTCGTGTGGATGTTTTTTTTAATTGGTGTCCAGAACCAGTTTAACAGACTTCATTTTAAGCTGCCTTTGAAAATGTACTCTAAAAATAAAAGGTTTTACAGTTGTATGAATGATACTGCTGCTTTATATCTAGTGCCTTAATTGTACTACGTGCCTTACAAAATACTGAAAAGGGGATGATGCCTACCCAAAAGGGATTTTAACTTAACTTGGACAAAAACAAACCTTTTGGACAGCATCTTGACTGTGGGAATGTTTGCCGATATTATTGAGGAAGAGAACTTCTAGAGAAAATGGTACCAAAAATAGTAAACCAAATGTCTTAACAAAAACCATGGAAGTGAACTTTGATCACCTTGGGCGGGGGTTGGGGGTGGGGAGGTGCTATCTGCTTTTTCTTAAAAAGCAGATGGGATGGAGGAGAGTGACATCTGATTGTGTGGCTATCTGTTTTTATTTGAATGTGTATTCATCACAATATAACTAGATGTAATTTCGATGTATATTTGTTGACTGATATGAGTTAGATAGTGGGTTGGTAAACAAATGTCCTTTATATATGAAGGTTGAAAGCCTGGCCCCAGAGAAGTCAATGGGAGTTTTGTCACTTACTCTATGGGACAGGATTTCATCTATAATATCCAAACATAAGGATACAGGACATACTTTTACACTGATAAGCATCCTGAACAAGTAGGCAGACCTGGTGGCTGAACTTTGACTTTGTTCCCACCCACAATATTTCACATTTTGGGACAATGTATACCTTCAAGTTAGGGCACCGCTATGGGTACCCACATGGCTCCACAGTATGCCAACATTTTTATGGCTGACTTAGAATGTTTCCTGAGCTCTCATCCCCTAACGCTCCTACTCTACTTGTGCTACATTGATGACATCTTCATCATCTGGACCCATGGAAAAGAAGCCCTTGAGGAATTCCATCATGATCCCAACAATTTCCATCCCAACAATTTCCATCCCATCATCAATCTCAGCCTGGATCGATCCACACAAGAGATCCACTTCCTGGATGCTACAGTGCTAATAAATGATGGTCACATAAACGCTACCCTATATCAGAAACTTACTAACTGCTGTACTTACCTTCATGCCTCCAGCTTTCATCCAGACCACATGGCACGATCCAGTGTCTACAGCCAAGCTCTAAGATACAGATTTCCTCCAATCCCTCAGACAGAGACAAACACCTACAAGATCTCTGTCAAGCATTCTTAAAACTAAAATACCCACCTGATGAAGTGAAGAAACAGATTGGCAGAGCCAGAAGAATACCCAGAAGTCACCTACTACAGGACAGGCCCACCAAAGAAAGTAACAGAATGCCACTAGCTGTCACCTTCAGCCCCCAACTAAAACCTCTCCAGCTCATCATCAGGGATCTACAACCTATCCTGAAAGAGGATCCCTCACTCTCACAGATCTTGGGAGACAGGCCAGTCCTCGCTTATAGACAGCCCCCCAACCTTAAGCAAATACTCATCAACAAAAACACTAAGCCAGGAACCTATCCTGGCAACAAAGCCTGTTGCCAATTCTGTCCACATATCTATTCAAGGGACACCGTCACAGGATCTAATCACAGCCACACCATCAGAGGCTTGTTCACCTGCACATCTACCAATGTGATATGCCATCATGTGCCAGCAATGCCCTTCTGTCATGTACATTGGCCAAACCAGACAGACTCTGCGCAAAAGAATAAATGGACACAAATCAGACGTCAAGAATTAGAACATTTCAAAGACCAGTTAGAGAGCACTTCAGCCTTCCTGGTCACTCAATTACAGACCTAAAAGTTGCAATTCTTCAACAAAACTTCAAAAACAGACTGCAATGAGAAACTTCAGAACTGGAATTAATTTGCAAACTGGACACCGTTAAATTAGGCTTGAAATAAAGACTGGGAGTGGATGGGTCATTACCAACATAAAAACAATTTCCTGTGCTTATTTTCCCCCTACTGTTACTCACCTTCTTGTCAACGGTTTGAAATGGGCCATCCTGATTATCACTACAAAAGTTTTTTTTCTCCTGCTAATAATAGCCTGCCTCGTTAGAGTGATCTGGAAACACCATGGGGTGGTGTGTGTGTGTGTGTGTGTGTGATATGTATATCTTCCTACTGTATTTTCCACTCCATGCATCGATGAAGTGGAGTTTAGCCCGCGAAGTTGTGTCCCAAATAAATTTGTTAGTCTCTAAGGTGCTCCTTGTTCTTTTTACATAAATCAAAAAGTTTGTAGAAACCAAAATGTGCTTCCCAACTCTCTTATTATAGATGGGGCTGGCAGAACTACCTATTAATAAGAGTGCTTGACACTTTCCATTTTTTAAGACCCTGTTTTCAGTTGCTTATAACTTTACCAAATTTTAGCTCTTCGGGCTGCAATTTTCTATGGCAAGTGTCTGTGTCAGGATGAATTTTATTTGGAAATTTTTAGACAAAATGGTTCAGCTGTTTCCTAGAATGAGGTTAGGGATAAAGACTCTGGTGAACTTTTCTATGAGAAGCGCTCTAGCGTCTCCATAGTTTGGAGCAGAGACTTGAAATTTGGCAGGGAAGTGGCTATTGTGTCAGGGATGTTTGCTTTCCCCCTGAAAAACTGCCAAAATTTGGCTAAGGTATAAGCCTTTGAAACATTGCAGTAGGGCATCTTCTGTAGGTATTTACTACATCTGAATCTCTCTCCTGCACTCTCAGTGCTTTTCTTGCTGGCATTCTAGCAGTGTGGAGGAGAAAACTACCTGAATCAACTGCAGAGGGGACAAGAGCCAAACTTGGAGCAGCGCCAGGGGGAGCAAAAAATGGGAAAAGGAGCCTTTGGGGTGTAGAAATGGCTGAACTAAGAGACTGGGATGAGAACATGAGGAATGGGGGCTGCGATTGGCTACATGAGAAAAATGGGACTGGTATGAGGAGCCTGAGGTTGGGAAGAGATGGGACTAGAGTAGGGCAAAGTTTTGTGGGGAAGGGGCAAAAGAGTTGAGCTTGGGGAATGGCCAGAAAAATCTGTGCCCACTAGAGGTTGAAATAGAGCACTGTCCCCTCCAGAGCTTGAAATGGAAATGAAGATTCCTCTGCTTTCCGCAAATATCTGTGAAATCCTGTGTGCGTGTCTCATCCCCTCTACTGCTAGTCCGCACAGGGGACGACAACTTGCTGCTGCTGTCATTTACTCTGTTAGCTCACATGGCACAGGATTGTGTGTTGGATCAAAACTACATTGAAAGAACATGATTAGGGTTGCAGAATCAAGCAAGTGAGGAAATACAAAGGTATTTAGTATTAAGGTTGCCTATGCAATCTTAATTGAGCCACCTTGGTCATATGCATTATGCTACGGTCTTTAACTACATAACATACTATTTTTTTCCACAGGACCCCTTAATTCAGAGCACAGGTTGGACCTGTTATGTGATGAATCCGAGTCGTGTAGTAAAGGAGATTATCTGTAGAACTGCTACTTCAGATGCATAAGTTGGAAGTAATGTATTGAATGAGGCAGGGGATTGGAGGAAGAGAAGGGATGATCTCTTGGTTCAGGCAGTGAAATGCTGCCCTGGGAAGTACCCGTGCCCTGCCACAGAGTGATTCTGGGCAAGTCACTTAAACCAAAGTTTTCACAGGTGGTTGTAAATTGTGTGTATGTGCCTCATTTTCTGGGTGCCTGTCTTGAGACCCTGGGCCCCATTTTACAAATGGGGAACTGAGACAAAGAGAGATTAAGGCAAAAAAAAAAATCCACTAATTTTGGATACCCAATTTGACATGCTAAGAACCTAATTTTTTCAGAGTGCTTAGCATTGTTTTAATACTCAATAGCTTCAAAACACAGTTCTCGCTGTCTTCAGTTGCGAGCACTCAACACTTTTGCAAATCAGGTCTCAGGGTCTCAAGTGAGGCACCCAGAAAATGAGGAGAACACAGTTAACGACCACCTGTGAAAAGTTAGACTCAAGTGACTTGCGTAGTCTCTAGGGACTCCAGCAGAGAAACTGAAAACATGTCATGTATCTGTACAGTGCCTAGCACACTATGAGGGCCCCAGGTGCTACCACAATATTAATTTAATAAAGGAAATGCTGTTGCATAGCCTAAAATGACAAATGTGTTATCACTGTTCACAGGTATTCGACAACTTCAGCTTATCCTCTTCAAAGTTGCACTTATGCTGGGAATTGAAATCCACGTGAACGTAGAGTTTGTGAAGGTTCTGGAACCTCCTGAAGATCAAGAAAACCAAAGTACAACTGATTTGTGACTTCAAATAATAGAATTAAGAAGCCAGTAACTTTGTCCTATTGAATTACTCTCATAGTATGAAATAACTGTTATCATATGTGAAATAATTTCTAATCAAGCCAAGGTTGCACACTTCCTGTTAAACAAACTTTGTGCCTTTCTTATGAAACGGTGTATAGAATCGCAAGCATGATAACTGTCATTGTATCAATACACTGATCCATTTAAAAAATATGCCCTAGCCAGAAAAGTAGAGGTTTCTCACTATACCTGTTGGCATGTGCTTGAGGTTTTGTAGGGAGGTTAGTATGGCCAGCTGCTGTATTCTTGGCATGAGAATTTTCGATAGAGAAATATGAATTTTGAGGATGTCTTTAAGCCCCATGAGCCAGTGTTGCTCTTTCTTCCGTTGTAGGTGACTCCCATTGACAGTTAGTACCCTATCAGAAGTTAGTCATTCTCATTGAATGGTATTTACCAGTATGTATAAATAACGCTGCGAGTCTGTCATGGATTCCGTGACTTTCCAGGACTTATGTCGTGGCCGGTGCGCCTGGCCAGGGGGCCGCCTGGCCAGGGGGCCACCAGACCAGTTCAGGCAGCCCCTGGGCCAGCTGCACTAGCCACTTCTGGGGCAGTCTTGGGCCACTGGCTCCCCCACAGCAGCAGCAGGAGGAATTTTGAGTGTGGGATGGGGCTCAGGACTGGGGATTGGAGCACTGGAGGGAATGAGGGGGCTCTGGGTAGCACTTCCCTTGGGGGGGGGGAGCTCCCCAGTAAAGGTGCAACATGACCCTCCTTCCCTCAGCTCCTAGTTCTGTGCACTGCCTCCACCTGCAGGCACCACCTCTGCAGCTCCCATTTGGCCATAGTTCCCAGACAATGGGAGCTGTGGAGCTGGCTCTTGAGGTGGGGGTAGTGTGCGGAGCTAGGAGCTGAGGGAAGGACATATCCCCACTCCCAGGGAGCCGCAAGGAGCTGGGTAGGGAGCCTGCCAGCCCTGTCAAGTTCTGCCCCCTAGCACTGCCATCCCCCTCACCCAGCACTGGGGGAGGGGGGTCCTGGGCTGCCTCCCCCCCCTCGCCCATGAGCACCTGTGGCTCTTCTTCTCCCCCCACCTCCCTCACTCAAAGATTTCGTCAGGTATACGTATAGTACAAGTCATGGGCCATGAATTTTTGTTTACTGCCCATGACCTGTCCATGAATTTTACTAAAAATACCTGTGACTAAAACATAGCCTTAGTTTGTAACATGTCGTGCAAAATTTAATACAGAGTGAGCAAGTTTTCCATTTTATATCTTGGTAGCTAATACTACTTCTGTGTTTTTAACTGACTGTGAGTAGATGAAATGAGATAAAGGGATAGTAGTTATGATTGTTCATATTTGTATTTAGAATATTTGTCATTAATGTAAGTACAGGTAATACAAACATTTTCAGATTCTGTTTTAGGTTAATGAAAGTGATGCATCTTTCTCTAAAAGGTTATAGCATTTTGGCTAGATTTTATTTTCCCCTCTCTTTGTGTTAGATTAATTGGAATCTGCTTAGCAGTTTTTTTAAAATAAAACTACTTAGATCCAATTCTGCAAACACTTACACATGAGTGAGTTGTCGCATTGAGTTCAAGGTGGAACTACCCACGTGAGTAAAATCACTTGTGTATGTATTCACAAGATTGGGCCCATAGTCAACATAATGTTTTATACGATCTGAATGAAGGTGTTCCTTTCTGCCGTCAGCTTGCAAGCTTAACTCTCATTGACGTTCATAGGAGTTACATGCAGCTTTGACATCAGTGGAAGTTGTATGCAGATGTCTGAGGGCAGAATTTGGTTCAGTTTGAAAGGAAAATAGACTTTTTTAAATCCTAGTTGCTTTCCTTCACATTCTAACAATGCTTCTTCTGTAACAGCACAATATCTGAATAAGTTGTATTACTTGTTTCTTTAGAGATAGGTTGGCGGGCTGAATTTCTCCCAATGGATCACCCTCTGTCAGCATTTGAATTTGATGTTGTTGTTGGTGCAGATGGTCGCAGGAACACTTTAGAAGGTGAGTAAAAAGATATTCTTAAGCTCAATAACTGTCTTAAAGTACAGTGAAAAGGCTAAGAGCTACGGAGAACAGAAGGGAATGGGTTCTCTCCCTATCCCTCTCCCTCAATGCATAAGTGTTTGCGTATATGACAGTGGAAATTCCTTTATGGCGTATCTCCCGCCTTTTATTATAGTGTTTTCAGCTGTACCTCAACAAGTGAGACATTTACTTAATTACTGATTATTAGGGCCATCTCTGCCAATTTGTAGGTATCATATTGTGGTGGTCAGTACCATAAGTCCCTACTGCAAGGTTAACGAATAACATGCTGGTTTAATTTAAGGTGATTGACAAAAATGTGTTGGGAACCGCACATTCTTCATGTCGTTGTCTCATAGGTCAGCTGAATATACTTGAAATAATGATCATATGGTGACTGCCAGGTATTTAATGAACACAACAGAGGAGTTGTTCTTGGACGGTGGTGATTAATATCAGAAGCAGTCATTTCAGTAACAGATGTAAGAGATAATAAATAACTGGAAGGAAAGGAAGGTCCGGCTGCTATGTCTCTTACAGTCATCAAACAGAATTCCAACCCCCTGAGTTGCTTTTGTGAGTGAGACATTAGCTAAGCAGCTCTGGTGTCACATGAACAAACCTGTTACTTAATTACATGTTCTTCTTATAGCTTTAATTATACTCATGTTAGTTTCAACTCACCAAGATCCTGATTTTCCCTTTTTATTAGTCTTAGTTTTCTCCACGTCAGTTTTTTCTTCTATCTGCCAAACACAATACAGTGCTTATAGATCTCCCTCCCCCCCCTAACTTTTTAAAAGAAAATTTTGGTCACGCTTCCTTGGGTGTCTTTGCAGAAAGTCTGTTGCAGGATTCACACATCAGCAAAATAAAATTAATGCCAGTGTAACCTGTTGGGGGTTGCAGACACTAGCAAAAATCTTGATAGCCAGATTATTTCTTTAAAGGGGCCAAGAGAAAGTATTTGATGAACACGATAGTTTATCAGACTAAAGACCATTCATAAAATAGTGATAATTTGCACATTATATCTATCCCAAGCAAAGGGACACTAGAACAGAAACACACACACCTACAGACGCAGCAAAGAGTCTTGTGGCACCTTTATAGACTAACAGACATATTGGAGCATGAGCTTTCGTGGGTGAATACCCACTACATTGAATGCATGACCACCTACAGACAAATCACTACATATTGTGAATTTCTTCATTTTCCCTGATACTGACTATTAAATACACTAGCTGAAAGTCATAATTTTTGCCATTGGTTTAAACTACTTCCTACGATCCTGATCATGCAAACATGAGTCTGGTTAAGTTTACACACACACACACAGTTTTAATGGACTGCTCAAATGCATAAACATAAGTAGATGCATATTTGCTGGATCATGACCTACTATCTCACTCTCACACACGCTTTCCTTCTATCTTTCTCATAGTTGTAGGAGCCAAATATTTTTCATATTTTCTGTGTTCCTCCTTTTGATTGTTGACGACTTTATTTTATTTATTTATTTATTTATAAAACTAACCAAATAGTAAGTGCTACCAAAACTCTGGCTTTTTTGTTAAGTACTGTAGCTTTTACAAATATTCTCCCTCATGGTTTTAAAATTTTCAAGTAATGAATACATGGGTTTGTTTTTGCTCCACACTTCCCTCTTTCTCCCACTCCAGAATAAAATATAAACAACCACATGAAAATCCAACCTTCAACTTGATATTATATATCTTAATTACAGTACCATGCATGTATCTCCAGGTCTTTTGGGGATGGGGATATGCAGACACCTTGAAATGAAATGCGTGGGATTTCGGAAAAAAGGAGGAATCTACTGGCCATAAACTTGGGGCTGGATTGGTATATCTTTGTGAAAGAGAGTGTTGCCTTGAAGATTCCCCCATCTCAGAGGGTGTAAAAATTTTGGCTGGTTTTACACACCAGCCAGGGTTACAAGAACTTCTCTCTGGATTGCCAGTCTTAATTGTCACTGAAGAGGTATTGTTGGAGGGATGTAACCCAACTTTATTTAATAAGGTTGCAAAAGCTAAGTAGTAATACAGTATTTCAGAGCCTTTGAAATTAGCAGCCTTAAATTTTTCAAGATATGTGGGTCAGCCTCAACAAATGAACCTCACTGTTGCTGTAGTGTTAATTCTTCTCTTGTTCTCCAGGTTTTAGAAGGAAGGAGTTTCGTGGAAAGCTGGCTATAGCTATCACAGCCAACTTTATCAACAGAAACACAACTGCAGAAGCCAAGGTAGAGGAAATCAGTGGTGTCGCTTTCATCTTCAATCAAAAATTCTTCCAGGACCTTAAAGAGGAAACGGGTAGGTCCTCATTCTCATATTTTTTTTCATGACCAAACAAAATATACGGTAGGACAACTCGATATATAGATGACCACCCACCTACCCCCTCCAAAAATAGTTTATAATGTATTAAATAACATAAAGCAATAAAATTCTGCTGATTTCAAAGTCTTAGGGAGGGAGGTGTTCATACAATGGAATTTTTTTTATCATGGATGTTACCACATCCTAGATCTTTTGGTGTTTTCTTTTTTCTCAACTGGAAAAAATATTTTTGATACAAACTATAACTTTTTGTGAGAACATTCTCAATACCTAAAGATTTCCCATGAGGAGAGCATGCTTTGATTTCTTTGTATTAGTTCACGTATTGTATGTTTTAAGTACCTCCATAAAATATGCTCACTTGCTTTCTTGGAAGTGTCATTGTCTATTTGCTAAGAAAGTACTTTTTGAAGCGCATGTTGGTTTGCTGTCAATAGGCTTTTATATCACTTTAAAATAAAATATAAATAGTTGATTTAAAACCATTCACCGTAAATTATATAAACTGTATCTTGGATTAAACCTTCATCCTTGAGTGTGTGAAAAAAGGGCCCAGAATAGAGCAACATCCACTAGAAGTATACTAAGTGTATATACTTCCATTCCCTGGTTTCGGGGATTCCCACATTGCGGTCTGTATTTTAAATTAATGTTTTGGGCACCATGCGCTTGATCCTAGTCCAGTTTAAACCAATGAGCATTTTATTGGAGCCGTAGCTAGGCCTATGGCAACCTACACATTTTGCGTCAAGTATGGATCATATTTTCTCTTTCTTAGAAGATTATTTAGAATGCTAATAATAGCTGCAAATATTTTACAGCTGGTCAAGGACTTTCTTGTATTCGTGTTTTGGGGCCCCTTTGTTCTATGCACTCTGGAATCTCAGTTGGGGACTCCAAGTATTTATATTTGGGAGGTGCCTGAACTAAACTTAAATCAAAGATATTTGTGGGGACTATATCCATTATTGATGGTAAATGGCTAAACTAATGAAAACATTCATTTAAGTCAGGTTTTCTTCACAAATGTCTTGTTGTCTTTTCAGGAATTGACCTGGAGAATATTGTTTACTACAAAGATAGCACTCACTATTTTGTAATGACAGCAAAAAAGCAGAGTCTTCTGGACAAAGGAGTGATTATCAATGTATGTATAGATGCAGGGCAAAGCCCTCTGTTTTATTTGTTCTTTTATTTAGTTGGTTGAGACTACATGAGAGCAGCTGAACAGAAGGTTTTAATTGACTCATTTAATCACTTTATGATTAGAGTATGAATCACTTAAATGGTGGTTTACCCATTTTTGGTTGATATTTTTTTTTACAGTGAGAACACAAAACTCAGAGAACTGAAAATGGTACTGCTTAAGTGTGTCAGTTCAGAAACTAGTTGTAATATGATCTTGAGTCACCTTGGAAGAGTCATTGGCTACGCAGGCATTGATATCACTGAAGACAATAAACCTCAGTGACTAAAAAATCCAATTAGGGAAAACTGTGTATGCTCAACCAGCACACTGAGAGAGCCTAGGATAGAGTCCAACACTGAAATATTAAATTGTCCAAAATGGATGAAAGGCAACAGGAACGTCGCATCTAAACAAGTTGGCCTTTATAAACAAGTTTCAAAATACCTAGTAATTCTTGGGTGTCCAAACTGAGATGGTTTAAAAGGCCTTAATTTTCAGAAACTGAGCTTTTGGAAAATCAGGCCCCTTCGAGATGTTTTCTGTTAGGCATCCAAAAATCACTTGTCATTTTGTAACCTTGCCGGAATAGTCATAACAGACTAGAATCTTCCTGGGAGGAAAGGAAGTACCTGTATGTGAGCTTTCAGAATCTTGTTTGGCTTGTTGGTACTATTGATGAGAGACAGTTGCCACCCTTTTAGGAAACTGCTTCTCTGATCAGTCCTTGGTAATTATTTTCAGCTTAGAGTGTAGAAAAGAGTTCAGCGAGGCAGGGAGATTGGAGTATTCTCACCACTGTCACAACACTCCCACTTTGAGCAGCCTCCCCTTCATGACTTGCCACAGGCTGGGACTCTAGGACTTACCATCACACCAGTGGGCCACCCCAACCCTCCCAATCCTGAAAGATTTTCAGAACGGACCAGTCGATGGAACAAAATGACATCAGTCTCCAGGACTGTGACCCAGATGACTCCTGCGATGTGAATCTAAGGCTATGTCTTCACTACCCGCCATATCGGCGGGTAGCAATCGATTGCTCAGGGATCGATATATCGCATCTCATCTAGCTGTAGACGTAGCTGAAGTTGCGTATCTAAGATCGATTTTCCCCCGTAGTGTAGACCAGCCCTTAGACTCCTCTTTCCTGTCTTTCATTTTGTCTAAAGAGTCCATCTTAGTCACCAGGACAAATCTAACTTTGCAATGCTTTGCCATGACCACTTTTGAACTAAAAGCAATTTTTTGTGCAGCCTGACTTCAGGGTTGGGCTCGTTAGTTTTTGTTTAAATGCCTTCCATGGACTGCCCAGAGGACAACAGGGCAATCTAGCCAAACCCTTTTCCCTACCCAGGTGGGTAAAGCTGAGATACTGGAATGGCTAATTGGATCATGTGCCATGTGCTGTGACTGTGCCTTTCCAGCAACAGCACTGCAACCAAGTGACAGAAGCTGCATTTCCCAAACTTGAGCTAATCTTTTTTCTGTCCCTTGTAGACAGGATCAGACTTCAACAATAAAACCTGATCTCCCCAACAAAAACATTTAGTATTATTTTAGAGACTGACAAGTAGATTGTTCTCCTTTGGAAATAATGCCAGAAATTGTCCCGGGTTTCAAATGTTTTAGGTTTTTTGTTTTTTAAATTTTGTGGGAGGTGTTAGATGTACAACAAGCAAAACCAAATTCTTGTCAACAGAGCCATACAAATTTCTGTTCCTTTCATATTGCCACAAAACTAGCACAGTATCATCAAAGGAATTCTATTCTAAAAGCACTATCCCATTGTCTGGCCATGCAGGAAGAAAAACAGGAGGCAATGGATGTGGTTTGAGCAGGCTACAACTTGATTCACTTAAAATATCTGGGAGTACCTGGCAATAAATTGTGCAGTGCAGGATATAATTAAATTTCATCTCTTTGGGAGAGGTACTGTCAGTCCTCCCCTTTCCCAACCTGGTCCAAGCCAGCGCATTGCTGGGACCTTGCCTCCCTTTCCTCATATAAGAATTAAGGGGCCTGAAAAGGAAGAGCTAGACACTACAAGCCCTGAACCCTCCACTTAGCTTTCTTAAGTGCTGCTTTCCTCGAAATTCCCTTCCAATCCATTTTATCCAATAACTGTATCCTTTCCATACTGAGTATCTGCATTGGACATCTGCCACAAAGAGATACTACCTTGGCTGCCATACTGCTACCCTAGCTGGGTTCCCAGATATTTGCTGATATTTTTATCTAACATTAGGGAAAGACTGTTTCTTCCCCATTCAGATGGGTGTACCCCATTCTCCCTGAAGTTGGGCACCCAATAAAATATGTCCAGATGAAGCGGGTTTCTCTGGAACATCCCCTTCTCTGGTCACCTGGAAGGGCAGTATGCCCCCTCCTCCCCACCTGATCCACCCACTTCCTGTTCAGACTGCTCCAGCCAGGTAAACTTTCCCCTTCCTCCCTCTCTGCCGTCAATTGCAGAGAGGTCCCCCTATAGGGGCAACATTGCATGCAGCTGTTGTGAGGGCATTTGCACAGCATTCATCATTGCTTCTCTCATCTTAATCCTATTCCCAGGACTCTCTCACAAATATGTACATGTTCAAACAAATCCTGTTGTGGAGCTGGAGCCACTTAACCAAGGTCACAGGCAATTGGCACATCCACACCATTTCTTCGATCCATTTGTGTCTCGTGCTAAACGCAACCTGTCTAACGATAACTGGTCAGGGGTCTCATCCATGATTAAGTTGGCAAGCAGCATGTCCGATAAAGGAGTCTCTGTGAAGTTGAGCAGTTTTCCTCAAACAAATTCTTTCTTTGCCCAATTTATAGATATGTCTGTTTGTCTATTATGTCTTACTTACACAGTTCCATGTATATACAGTTCTAAGCTATAGGCTCATCGATATCTGGTCATATATTCCAGATTACTCATCACTCAATACGGTGACTCGCAAGTCCTAAAGTGCAATGTTATCAATAGTGATGGGAGACGAAAGATGGAATGCATTGCATACTGATAACTAACTGGTGGTGGTGATACCTTCTCAATAGGAGGGTAGTAAATTTACCAAAATAACATGTAGCTATGGGGAGGAGGGTGAGGAAAGCACCATCTTCCATTGTAAGTAGTAGTGCTTATTCGGCTTGCTTCATGGAGAGTTGTTGTTTCTGGATTGGGTTTAGTATATAGTTTAAAATATTAAGCAATGTGTTTTATATATTAACAAGCTTTCTAAATATTTAAGTAGCAGCCAAATTTCTCTCAGTACTTTGCCACTAAGATGTGATGTTGCCATCCGCTATGTGCTATTCTATTTTCTGTCCTTGCATCGGAATATTTTAAAATCTCTCATATTGCCGGTGTTTTTGTCTCTTCAGGACTATATTGATACCGAGATGCTTCTCTGTGGGGAAAACGTAAACCAGGACAATCTGCTGTCTTATGCAAGGGAAGCTGCAGACTTTGCAACCAATTACCAGCTGCCTTCCTTGGATTTTGCGATTAATCACTATGGGCAGCCAGACGTGGCTATGTTTGATTTTACTTCCATGTATGCCTCTGAAAATGCTGCACTTGTAAGAGAGAGGCACAGACATCAGCTCTTAGTTGCCCTTGTTGGAGATAGTTTACTTGAGGTATACCTAGCAGCAACAACAAAAAGCATTTTGAATTCCTTAAAGTAAAAATATGTTTTTATACTGGAAATGGAGTTTGGTTTGGTTTTGTTAAACCCCAGGTTCAGGTACTTTAGTAAATGCATTCAGATTGCTTATTTTGACATCATAATCATAAATCTTTCCTGAAAAGAATAAAATTAAGAAGATTCAGAAACCAGCTGAGCTGGTCAAATACTTAGTAATATCTAGTAACAGACAGCATTTTTACTTAGAAATGATGATCAAGCTTAATAACTATTTGTTTAAAGGGACACTGACAAGTTTTGAACTTTTTAAATGACTCATTTTTTAAAAGCTGCAATTTTTCATAGAATACCATTAAATAGAATGGCCGGATTTAATTTTTTTCTTCCATTCCTATAAGATTCTTTAAGGAGAAACAGGAAATAAGGGAGAAACAGTGAGGCTGCTTCTACATAAAACACTGGCAAATACCTAAAGTATAAAGAAACAAAAAATTCAGAGAAATATTTTGTTACATGCTGACTTCTTTAATTATAATAACCTTTAGGTGCCACTTTAAACTACAATGTGACTAAACTACAGTAGTTTGACAGACAACTTTATTTTTTTTAACTCGAAAGTTGGAGGGGGAGTGACTCCTTGTTGGTCATGTCAGCTGTACTAACTGTGGGCCCAGTACTGCAGACATTTGCTCATATGTGTAAGTTTAGCTACATGAGTAATTCCAGGGAAATCTTCAAAGGAGTTGCTTGTGTGTGTAAATGTTTAAGTTACTCATTATTATTCATGCTAGTAAATGTCTGTATCAGAGTATTGTGGCCTTATGGGCTTTCTTCAGCACGTCTCGTACGAAATGGAGTATGTGTTGATTACTTGGCTGACATATACACTCGCATTGCATTAGAGATGGCCTAAGAATGTCCGTGGACCCTCTATACTTTATCTTACTTACAATAAATGTTGTGAAATGTTGGTGCTTTTCTCTTTACACTGGAGTTTTCTCTCACTTTCATACTATAACTTGTAAGTAACTACTGCCTGGCTAATGATCTCTGATGTAGATTACACTTGTGTATATGACACAAGTTGTGTTTCACAGCTGAAAACAGGGAGCCAAGTCCTCGGTTGGTGTAAATGGTGTAGTTCCCTTGACTGCAGTCCCAGTTAGTCAGACTGTCCTGCTTTGTACTTTTGATGCTAGAAGTGTAGTTAGTGAACAAGCAGTGTACTCAGTATTGCCAACCCCCAATGTTCAGAAATCATCTATCAGATCCCCAAAACATTGTGAGATTGGCTTAAAAATCAGGAGGTGCTTTAAATATTAAGGAATGTTTGATCTTTCTGCTTCCCTTCTGGTTTTTGAATGGTTTAGGGTTCACATTTCCAGCTGTTCTCTGCGTAAGTGCTAGAAATTTTCTTTGGACAATGAATATACAAATGAAAAATGGAAAGCTGCGATTGTGAAAACCTAGCCTGCAAGCCCACCTGGCAACTGCTTTGGTGATAAGTCTCTTTTTAAGAAAGATGAGGGATAAATATGGCTAAACTGTAAATACTCTTTACAGCCCTTCTGGCCGATGGGTACTGGCTGTGCAAGAGGCTTCCTAGCTGCTTTTGATACAGCATGGATGGTGAAGAGCTGGGATCAAGGAAAACCCCCACTAGAGATCCTTGCTGAACGGTAAACACTCCCTTTCTTCTTCCCCTACCATTTAAGCAAATTTTAAGGGAATACGGTGATGGTAGAAGATGTTCAAGGAGCAGCCCAAGTAACAGAAATATTCCGCTTACCTGCGGTGACAGTCAATTCATTTAGGCTACTGAACAGTTTTCAGATGGCAGTGACTTCTAGGCCTGGTCCTGCAAGTTACACTCTGCTGGTGCAAGGGTCCATTGATATGGAGTAATCTGAAGGGTTAGGGCCTAAGTGACTATTGACCTGAACCAGATTGAATCTTTTGAGGAAGAGGTGAAAGGCCTGGTATCAAATGACCAGCCCTGCAGATCTTCTGGTCTCCAAGTACTTTTGTGAAATAATCTGCTTTTAGTCAAAGAACACACAAACAATGTCTTAGCAGCAGTAGTCTTCAGAATTGGCACCTCCATTTTTTAGCTGAGCCTTTTAGTTCATGCTGGGACCATGATGTGACTTTTATGGACTCTGTTAAATGTGCAGCAAGCAAGAATCTGCATAGCTTTTAATCATAAGTTCTTTTCTATAATCTATTATTCACTATCCTAAAAACTGTTATTAAAGGCACCAACAAAAATTTTTTTGAATGGCGATGGCCTGAATTTGCTGACCTTATTTAGTGGTTCCAGTGGCAAAGATTTGATACTGTTACAGCTAGTCAAGATGTTTTAGAAACTGATGTATGGTAGCTGTTTGGGAGCAGTATTGTTTGTGATAATTATGGGATCAGGACTATAAGTGCAGTGCTGTGTGAGGAATGAGAAAGCAGATGTTTATGGATGACTCAGAAACAGCGCAATCCCAAATGGAAAATTGAATGGAGTAACAAAGGAAGGGCCTAGTGGTTGGGTGAATTGCAGAATGACTGGATCCATTGCTGTTTTGTGGTAAAAGGAGACGTTACCCCTTGGGTGGAGATTAAAGCAAAACCAGATGTCTTTGCATGACGTAATCTTACTTTTTCTTGCTCTCTTCCTGCCTCAGGAAGATACAGGCATCATGTAAGTGTGTCTCTGGTTTGGAATAGAAAATGTCTCATGCTGAGACAGTATTGGCAGTTGGTGTCGATACAGGTTTAATGCAGGGTGCTAATCATTGACAGATTCTAAATAAAGGTGAAGGCAATTACAAAAGCAATGTAGGAAAAAAATGGTTGCACTCGGTCTTCAACTGACACTTTTTATTATTGTCTGTCAGAGAGAGCATTTATCGACTATTGCCCCAGACTACACCCGAAAATATCAACAAGAACTTTGACCAGTATACCATTGACCCAGGAACGCGCTATCCCAAGTTGAACTCCAGCTGTGTTCGACCTCATCAGGTCAGTTCTTTGAAGGCTCACTTTACAAGATCACAATTCAGTTTTGTCCCAAGAGTCATATGGCTGCAGTTGAAATGCTGCATAAACAAAACTTTCATGAGATTCTCTGGATGAGGTCAAATTATCCGATAAAGTTCACATGAAAAGAAAATATTATATTAAAATCACTTGCAGTGGTTCATGTACTCATGTTCAAATTGTTTTTGCTTTAGGTTAGACATTTGTATGTTACAAATGAGCTACAACAATGCCCTCTTGAAAGGGTCAGCTCTATTAGAAGATCAGTGAATGTCTCAAGGCATGGTATGTGAAATTTTCTGCCTAGTATGATTCTTTTACATTTAATGTTCAGAGTATGCAAGTGACTGAAACGTTCTCCCTATATTACACCTGCAGAATCTGATATTCGACCTAATAAGCTTTTAACCTGGTGTCAGAAACAGACAGAAGGCTACAGGAACGTTAATGTCACTGATCTCACTACTTCTTGGAGGAGTGGCCTTGCACTGTGTGCAATTATGCACCGCTTCAGACCTGACCTCATGTAAGTTATGTGGGTAGAGTTTGCTGATTGTAGGATACTCTAAGTAGTTTATAAAAGTATAGACTAGTGTAAGGCCAACCAAAACAATGCTGGTGGTTTAGAGTCCCCTTTTAACATTTGTTTTTGCAACCGGGTGCATGCCATTGCTGAGTTTGGTTTTTCCCCGGATGTCGGTATACATTTTCAAAGAGCTGCGTGGCTTTTATCTGTGTGATCCTTGTTGACTTTAGTGGAAATCACATGCCTATTTTTTTTTTTTTAATGTGAGGGCTTGTGTCCATGTGTTCCTCGAAGCACGTTCGTAGAAAAGAGAGGCAAGTTCAGGGGAATTTTGCAGCTTTAGACTGTTTCTGTGTGTGCTCTGTCCAGAGCAATCCGACAACCTTTCATATTAGCTGCATTATGAACATCAAAAATCGAGTAACAGATGCCTGAGCTAGTCCTGTCAAATTAACTCTCTTGTCTGCCCTAACTCCCTTCTTCGGTCTTAAT
Organism: Chelonoidis abingdonii; assembly: GCF_003597395.2. Classification (NCBI taxonomy): domain Eukaryota; kingdom Metazoa; phylum Chordata; order Testudines; family Testudinidae; genus Chelonoidis; species Chelonoidis abingdonii. The sequence goes on from NC_133772.1 coordinate 54,925,902, forward strand.
TCTGGGATTCCTTAACCACACCATATCACACTGGACCTAACTAATTACACAGAAACTTTTAGGGTATGTCTATAATGCAACTAGACACCGGCGGCCAGCCCATACCAGCTGACTTGGGTTTGCGGGGATCAGGCTATAGGGGTGTTCAATTTCAGTGTAAACTTCCAGGCTCCAGGACTCTGCAAGGTGGCAGGGTCCTAGAGCTCAGGCTGCAACCCAAACTTGGAAGTCTCCACTGCAATTATACAACCCCTTAGCTTGAGTCCTGCAAGCCTGAGTCAGCTGGCATGGGCCAGCCATGGGTGTCAAGTTGCAGTGTAGACATACCCTTAGTGTGTGCCTCTGTCCCAGCTACTTATTGAGACCTGTGATCTTCCTACATCCAGAGAAGCTGTAATCAGTCTTTTAATGGTCATCTCTGTTGAAATCTGTGGGAGGAATGACTCCTGTATCCTCTCAGACTCTCTCTGGCACTGGGCTACCCAATGCACACAGACTTTTAAATCCACAATGACAGTGTGGCAGAAATTTGAAAAGGAGACCTAACTGGAAACTCCAGAATGGAAAAAAAAATGGCACATGCACCAAAATAAGAGCTAGTATAAATGGAAGCATTAGTAGTTTTCGACACGGTTAAAGCTGATGGGTTTGCTAAATGCTAATTATTCAGCTAAATAGGAGGTGCAGTTGGGCCCCTTTTACCTTGTGAAATTGGAAACCGTAGAAGCCCCCATGCAAGGTGGGCCACATGGCAAGGCGTAACTCAGGAGAATAAGAGGGGTTTCTCTGGGACTGGGACGGACTGAAAACACAACGACCAAGGGATGGGTTGACAAGCTGTTTGGGCATGAGTAAGCCTGAGATTTTTGTCATGGATATTTTTAGTAAGTCATGGACAGGTCGTAGACAGTAACCAGAAATTCACAGAAACCCATGACCTGTCTCTGACTTTTACTAAAAATATCTCTGACAAAATGGGCAGCTGTGGGGTCTCTCCTCACTGGCTGGGAGCTGCAGGGGGGTGCCTGTGGCGGCTGGGAGTTGTGAGGGGTCCTGCCACCAGCAGCAGCTATGAACTGCACTGGGGCTGAAGCAGAGAATGTCATGGAGGTCTCTGAAATCAAGGATTCCGTGACCTTCATGACAATTGTAGCCTTAGGCATGAGAGAGACAGAAAGCGAGAGAATCTGTCATGACTGTAGAGTGAGAAGGAGCACGGAGACCTTCTTTTGGGCACAGTACTTGTTGGACAGGGAAATTCAGATTCCTGAGCAAGAAAAGTCCCTGCTGTTTTGTTTCTACTGTGTTTAGAGAAACAGGACTTTGCATGCTTTCTTTGTAACTAAAGAGGATTCCACCTAAGAAATATCTGACTCCAGCATCAATTTCTCCTCCTAAAGGAAACAACCTGGCAAGGCCCCAAATACTGGCTAATCTCATTGGCCGGAGGACATCAACATGAAGCACTAAACCCAGTAATGAGATCCAGAGCGCTGTACCATCAGGTTTTAAAATTGATGCTTTTGGATTCATAAAAGCAGCTACTGGCCCATGACTGAATTTCAGCCATCCTCGGCATCAGGAAGGGATCACTCTCTTTTGGGGTGTAGAATTTTATGTTTGGCATGAGGTGGAGGAAACATCTTTGCTAGCAGCTTTATTTTTTTTAAAAAATGTCTGCTTGAAACTACTTGGGATTGCAATTTTATTGAGTCCCAGAGAAAATGGATTGGGGGCAGGTAATGCGGTCAAAAGTGTGCGATAAATTTATTGCAAGAACAACAATTTGTGTGTGTGTGAGAGAGAGAGACACTGTGGTAATAGCCTCCTGTCCCAAACCTGGACTTTAGCGTCCAAAATCTGGGGGCTTACCTGAAACTCCCCCAAGCTCACTACCAGCTTGGATATTCTCGCTGCCACCAGATCAGGAATTGATGGGGCCTGATCCCCCCTTTCCTCTCTCTGGTGTCCCCAACCCTCCCTTGGKGGGACACCCAGATTCCAAATCCCTTGGATGCTAAAAGCAGGGGAGAAAACCCCTTCCCCCCTCCTTCCCAGGCTTGCCTCTTGGTCTAGCCTGCAAGTATCAAGAAACCGGTTTCTCTGCTTCCCAAGAGATAAGCGTTCTCTGCCCTCAGGACAATTGAGATGCAAAATACCAACAGCTTGGCTTTGCCTTTCCCCGTGCCTGCCTTCCCGTGAGGGAGACAGGTACCTGATACAGAGGTTTCACTTTCTCTGCCTTACTAGAAAAAGAAACTTCCACAAGTTTTGAAAAAAAGAAAGCTTTATATAGAAAAAGAGACAATACAGACTAATAACTTGCATAAACATTTATACAGGCTCCTACTTAAGAAAATCTGAATAACCCAGTCTGATTTAAAAAATAGCCAATTTAAATAGACCAGCAATCACATACATGTAAATACAACACAAAGCTCCTCATAGCCGAATTACTTTGCTTCCTTTTGTACTCACAGATGTTTAGGAGAAGGGTTGAAAGCAGAGGTAGTTAGAAGCAAAGCTTGTTTTCTCACAGCCGAGGAAAACAACAAAGACACAGCAATCCACATCTGTACATACAACACAAAGCTCCTCATAGCCGAATTACTTTGTTTTCCTTTGTACTCACAGACTTTTAGTAGAATATTTGAGATAAGATGGAGTTAGAAGAAAACTTGTTTACCCATAGCCGAGAAAACAACAAAGACCCCGAGTATACAAATTCCCGCCCCTGACTTTAAACAATCCAGTTCTCTGATTGGTCCTCTGGTCAGGTGTTTGGTTACCCTTTCCAGGTAAAAGAAACTTAACCCTTACCTTACCTATCTACTTATGACAGAGACACACACTTTTTTTAATAAGAGAATGTGGTGCTAGTCTGAGCTCACAATTCACTAATCTATGTGGTCATGAATTTGATTACTTTTCATTCTAAATGAGTTGGGATTATTCCAGTGTTTAAAGGCAAAGTACATCACTTGCAGCGGTTGGAACATGTGGCAGTGCAGCTATATTCTGGAAGGGAAGGATTTTTTCTACTGTTTGTGGTATGGTTACATTTTTCACATGGTAGATCAGGAAATTCATTCTCTACAACTAGTTTTGAAAAATTAGGTTCAATGACGTTTTTGAAATTTTAATTTGAAAAGTGAACATCAAACATTGTAGGGAAGTGCTTTGGGTCATATGCCTTGTCTGTAAATTTGGATACAGTTCACAAATGCAACCCTGTGAAACATGCAGGCAGTCTTGAATCATGACTTCAGTCATGACATTCCCAAATGAGGCAAATGAGTACTTTTATTGTTTTTGTGCAGCTCTCCCCCAAACCCACCCAATATTTATGCTTTGTTCCTCAGTGACTTTGACTCTTTGAATGAAGATGATGATGTTGAAAATAACCAGCTGGTGTTTGACATCGCTGAACGAGAGTTTGGAATTCCTCCAGTAACCACTGGGAAAGAGATGGCGTCTGCTGGAGAGCCTGATAAACTCAGCATGGTCATGTACCTCTCAAAATTCTATGAGCTATTTAGAGGAACTCCTCTGAGAGCAGTTGGTAAGCAAACCATTGCTCTTCATTTTTACAGAAATTGGAATGATCATTTCACCTAAGCTGCCTAATTATCCCTGATGTTGGGCCGAAGTCCGTTTCTCACAGCTACAGTATAACCACTCTGGAATGTTTGACTCCGTTTGCTGTCTGTAGTAGTTATCTCATGCTTAAAAAGGAAAGGGAAAAAATATTTGATTTGGATCAAGGCTTTCAATTCCTAAATGGTCTCGGAAAGCAGTAGAGCATTGAGTAACTGCCACTATCATTAAGATAATACTGTCAAACATTATAGCAACTTGCTAAGGATGATGTTCTCCCCATATTTATTTATATGGGATTCTCTTCCAATTTTTAAAAAACATATGTAGATTTTATTTATTCATTCGTTCTGCGGGGAGAGTGGGCTCCAACACACTCATGTATAAATGCTACTACTAGTAGACTGCAAAAATGTTGTTTCTACAGAGAAAACGCTTTGAAAAGTAATTTTTATGTGAATACAATATCTTGAGTGCAATATCTTCATTTTAACAGATGCTGTGGATAAGCAAAATGGAGAAAATAATGACCTTTGCTCAGCAAAATCATCAAACTTCATATTTAACAACTACATCAATTTAACGTTACCAAGGAAGCGAGTACCAAAAGTAAGGTTCTTTGCCCTTTACTACTTTACCTCATATTAGTAGGTTAAAGATATACTATCATACTTCTACATAATGTAAACCAGTAGAGTATATTCGTGGTTATATGAAAATAATTCCAATGCAGACAAGGATGTGTTGTCTTATTAAACAAAAATATTGGTTATTATGTTTGTAACTCTAAGCATTGCAACGTTATGCTAGTCATCAATGAAATTATCTAGAAACCAACTAGTTCTTATAATGCAGTCCTTGGAAATCCTAAATTCCTGTTTAATGTTCAACGGGAGTTTTGAGTGTGCAAACAGTGAAAAAGTAGAAAGCAAAAACTTATCTAACTAGTTTAACTGTCCAGACTACTGTGGTATTATTTGGCATAGGTAAATAAATATCTTTTTTAAAAAGATATGAGATTTTTCAACTTGCCAGTGTCCTTTCTTAAAACATTTTCTACTTTAGCTTTATTCAATTCCAGGTTGTTCATTTGTGAGCAACATAAAAAGATGGCCTGTTTTTGCAAATCATTTAAAAAACTTTTTGATATTTCTGGCCAGTTTTTCCACTGTTAACATATAATGAAAAATAGTCTATAAAGTTTTATTGACTTGCGAAAAGACTGGAGAAAACCTTGAATATTTCCCTGTATCAGTTAACCAGGCCTTTATCAAAGTTGTACTGTAGTCTTGCAGCACTTCATATAAAAGAGTGAAATCTATATTACCATACCACATGTACACTCAAATAATAGTTGTGATTCTGGGAGAATTTTTCAATTATTAAATATCTTTTATTTATAGCAATGAAATTAATGACCTGAAAAAGCCAAAGTTGAGGATAATACTACTGATACCACATTTTCAGGTTCCGTTCTCCAAAACATTTTAGGGGCCAATCCTCCAAACTTACAGAAGTATAATGCCTAATGGAAAAGTTCACTACCAAGAGTAACATTTACTGTTGTAAATGTTTGGAGGATCTGGCCCCTAGGCAATATTCCATTCACATGTCCCCTTATTTTTTCTCTCTCCTACTTTATCATAAGTGCTGCTGAGTAATGGAGAATTGCTAGTAAGTATGCAGTTCCCTGTGCTTCATAAAGCATTCGGTGCCTGTCGAAATCAGTGAAACCGTGCAAGGCACAGGGAACTGGGTTAGCAGAGCCTGATGCAGGATTGGGGCTGGTGAGAGTGTTTTTGTTTTTCCTTAAATGAATAGAAGCTCTTCCAAGACAATGACTTTGGAGATACATTCAGTTACATATTTTCTGTGAAATAACTTTCCTATCATATTGACAGGAACTTGGAGAGGCAGTTTGTTGACTTTGAGCCAGACTGTGCAGGCTGTTTTAAAAAGGGAAGATGAGAGTGGGATTGGGGATAAAAGACAATGTCCTTCTGTGATTGTTCAGAGCTAATTGCTATGAAGTGCTAGCCAACCCACACCAGAATGTGGCTGCTGCTCTGTAAAGCTGTGATAACAGCATAGTTCGTTAACCTCCATGGTTGTTTCCTGAAAATACAATCTCATGCAAACTCATGTGAGGTTGTTTCCTGCACTGTTCTGTAACCTTATTTTTTTTCAATAATTCCAGCTGTTGCAAAGAAACCATGTTTGTAACAGTAGTCTGTTGCATAGTAAAAGAAAAAATATCTGCCAATACAAGCACTTCCGATTTTTTTACTTTTAGTTTTTCATTGCCTTACATGTTAACTTACAAAAGTAACAGAAGGCAGCTCTCCCACGCCTTCATTCCTAGTCCAAAGATCTTAACAGGACTGCCTGTGTGTGTATATGTATATAGGTGTGTATATATATGCATATATTAAAATATAATGTTCATAGTTTTCCTTATTGGCTATAAATCTGCTTCCACCTTGTCTTTTCAATTCTGGTGTAAACCAGCTACCTAAACAAGATTTTCTTAACCCAGAAAGTGCTTATTTCCTAGGTTTACTTGAGTCTTACATGTTGCTAATTCCATAAACACGTTTTTAAAGCATGTGACTAGTCAGCCACTCACTAGTTATCTCATATATCCTTATTAGGTAACAACTTTTACCCACCAAACACCCACAAACAAAACCAGCGTGACACACTTACCAAGCAGCCAAACTAGAGACAAGCCAAATAGGCAAAATAAACATTGTGCTCTATTAAAACAGATGATTTCCTTTGGAGAGGAGCTCTTCTTATTGCCATGTTGTTTTTTCCTTAGTTACTTACAAAAGTAAACAGACTTTCAGTAGTGGAAGTCTTTCCTCTCTACTAAGGTGTTTAGTCTTCTCTCATTAGCTAGTAGACAAAAGAAATACCAATAGTTCTTGACCTCTGCGAGCAGCAGAAGTAGGAATTAATACAATAGTTCAGCACTTTGCATTGTCCAGTGAGAGCAGCAGCTTTTGGGAGTTCTTTACATTAAATCTTGGAGTACAGCTGCACATGTACACAGCATTTGATAAAACAATAACTGCTTCCCTTCCCCAAAAAAGTTTACAGATGAGATAAATGATGAGGGAATTTTGCTTTGTGGCCTCCTGTTGGCACCACCATCACAATGCTCCATGGAAAGAAGAAATAATGCTTTCCCTTCAGACGCCTTTCATCTCCAACCCCAGATCCAATATAGTGTGTGTGCAATGTTGTCCATCTAGAAATGGCTCAGGGAGCAAGAATGTCGAGGGCACTTCTTTTGCAGGAAGCACCACAGACCTTCACAGCTTCCTCTGTGATGTGTAGCTTCTGTGTTTCAGAAGGGTTACCTTGTAGTGTGCATTTACACAGCAGCTGGAAGGTGAATCCCAGCTGGGGTAGACCTACATGTGCTAGCTGTCCTCAATAGCACCTAAAAAATTAGCATTGTTGACATGGTGGCATAAGCGGCATCTTGAGCTAGTCACCTGAGTATGTACCAAAGTAGCTGTAGCTACACTGCTAATTTTAGCGCACTAGCTCCAGCAGAGCTAGCATGTTTTCATCTACCAGAGCTGGGAATTACACCTCCCAGCTGCTGCGTGGGCACACCCTCAGTTTGGGACAGGAAGTTACCCAAACTATAGCTATCTGAGGAGGCGGAGGAAATGTAGCAAGGCAGAACTTAACCTTAACTTTGCAGGAAAACAGACTTAAAAATTGATATAGGACCTATTAACAAGTACAAATAGTCAGGTGCTTAGTGTTGCGTCTTGTTAGAGAGATGGCACTTCCAACACAATAGTATGCCCTTACAACGTTATGTGGGTTTGATTCAGCACTGACCACAAGGGGAGACTGCCACCAACTGAATTGCCAGCACTGCTTCCTGCACTGTCAGGCTTTTCCTTAGAGCTGGTCATTAGTTGGATGGGAGACCTCTAACCCTGCCTAGTGTGTGAGAGATTAGGAAATTGCAGGCTGAGGGTAATGTGGCTGCAATTTGTTTGCCAATATGTACTGTGCTAGATAATGTTTTTCATTTTCCTATTAAAGTGTCTGCAGTGCTCCAGAGGAACTGAGGTTTCCTGCACTTCTCCAGACTATAGAATGATTTTTAGATGTTTACATGATAATGAGCACAGTCTGCAGGCATGGAGTCACTGTGCAATTAATTGCTTAGTAGTCTAGATCCTTAAAAAAATTAACCGCAGTTCATTGTATAAAATTTTGAAAGTTAATGTGATATTGTGCCCTTCATTCTCTTGTGTGGTCTCCTTTTTTTGTGTACAAGCTATTCTGCAGAACACATTGTGCTATTGCACTGTTCAGTCTTGCTTGGCAGACTGATGCTTACGTAGGACGGGAAACTAGATTACTGAGAGCCAATGCTTGAAAGGCACAGTATTCAAAATATCGTCATCTATTTCTTTTGGTATTTGCCCAGAAGTTAAGGTTGAGATAATTTCAGTTCACTCTAGAGTGATTTATTATAAGCTGTGGAAAATATTAAAAAGTTTGTGTTCATTGTTTGTCGTCCCATCCCCCCCCCCCTTTTTATTATTGTCATGGAAGGTTGCTCAGTTGCCGCTCATACAAATGACTGAACTGTGGTTTTTATTGACTATTATACAGAAACAACATGGGCTGACATGTTTACCAGGCAGAAAGATTGTCCATGTTATAATTACTTTTTCCTACAATTTACCTGTTTGTGGAAGTTGAACCAGAGTTCCAGGACTGAATTTTACTGAGAGCTGATGTAAATTTTAAATCACTAAGTCATTTGACAGGGTAATATCACTCGTCTGTCTATTCAAGTAGGCTCTGATTCAGTAAATTTCTTAAATGCATAACTTTAAGCATGTGAGAAGCAATTGACTTCAACTGGGCTACTCTCACGCTATGCATGCATGTGCTTAAATACCTTACTGAATCAAGACCATAATCAGTTTGATAGAATTGTGAATAAAGCAGACAGTTTTTCTGAAGGGGAAGAAAGCTATGTTTGTACTTGAGAATCTACCTGATGGGGTGTGTGGTGAGAGGTGGGAGGGGAGGGGGGATGTGCCTGTGTGTATATTTTTTAACTTTACCTGAAATCCATTACAGTTTAATTATAATATAATTTGTATTTAATACCTTTCATCCAAGAATGTCAAAGTGCTTTGTGAGCACTAAATACCTTTAAAGATTGTCCCCTAAATGATTAATCCCTGACACACTCCTTTGAGATTTCGTGCAAAGGAAACTGAGACCAAGAATTCAATCCATATCCATTAGTCCCACTGAAGTTCAGTAATAAGTCTCAGTTCAGCAAGGTACTTATGCGCATACCTAGCTTTAGGCATGTCAGTATTCTCACTAAAGTTAATGAGACTATTTGTGTGCTTAGTTAGGCATGTGCTTCAGTCCTTTGCTGAATCACGGCTGTAATCAGTGATAGAGGTGGGATAAGTACCCAAAAGTCCTGAAACTCCTGAGCCCAGTCCCACTCTGCAAACTACCCCATGGCCCCACTTCCCTATTTGCTAAGTTTAATATTTTTAACATACTGATTAATAAATTCTGTGTAAATATAGTTGTGCTCAACATACCTTGTTTGACTTGATTGTTGCAGGTTGAAAGGAGAGAAGAAAATGATATGAACAAAAGGCGTCGAAAGGGCCTCGGTGGCTTTGAAGAGGTGGGTGTTAAGTCTTGTTGCTATGTTAACCACATCTTCCGCATGAAGAGAGTTAATGAAGTAGCAGGAAGCAGATTTAACAGAGGCCCAAAATCTGAACTTTTGTGTTCTGTGCTGATTAAGACATACCCCCTTTCCCCTCCCTGCCACGCCCCGAGGATTTTGCAGTCTTTAATTTATCTTCTACACAGTAGTGAAGCTAAATTATTTTTTTTTTTCAGATTATTTATAAAGGAAAAGTGAGAGAGCTTCATTTTTTAAATTCCTATTCTGGTTTAGGAAATACATATACACCTTTACCCTGATATAATGCTGTTCTCAGGAGCCAAAAAATCTTATCGCATTATAGGTGAAACCATGTTATATCAAACTTGCTTTGATCTGCCGGAGTGCACAGCCCCGCCCCACAGCGGCGCTTTACCATGTTATATCCAAATTTGTGTTATATCAGGTCACGTTATCTAGGGGTAGAGGTGTGTATATTTGCTTTTCTTGTCCCAGCTCAGTTATTTAACTTTTGTTTTATAACTTTCTAACAGCATTTCCTTCTGGTAAAAGTCCCATTCCCTTCCTGATTGTATTTTTTATGGCTTCTTGCTCTGTGTTCAGCAGTGTCAGTTCAGTCTCTATAAATCCTGTTTTTTCCTTCACTTGAGGGATGGGTCACCAAAGAGAATAATCTATTTGTTTATTTACAGGACAGTGTAAAAAAAAAAAAAAAAGTGAGTTACTTTTTGAAATAAGCAGATGTCACAAAATGACATCATTCTTCTCAGGCTGAGAGTGTCTGGTGTAATATCACTGTAAGTCTCAATTTCAGACTTCAAGAAAAATTCTCTGTGTGGTTTTTTTTTTTTTTTTACAGGCTTCACGTTTTTCTAGTCGGGGTACGAATTCTGGTAAAGATCAGGGCGACAGAGAAGGAATGAATCGAAATAAAGTAAAGTCAATGGCAACGCAGCTGTTGGCAAAGTTTGAAGAAAATGCCCCAAACACATCTCTCCGGAGACAGGTGAGTGACGAATGTAAAATTCACCTTTGAATTCAAGTAATCTCTCCTCATGAACAAAACAGTAGTTCTCAGATAAAAATTGCATCTGTAGTAAGGTTGAAGAAGCTTTTTTTTAAGAATTTGTCGTCTAAAATTTGTATAGAAAATATCCTTTTCATTGCATTTAGGGAGAAACTAATTGGTGACTATGTAGGTGCCCATTGCATGGTAATACATAGTGTAATTGTATAGATTTGAAACATACTGCAAACTTGTCTCTGAAGCTATGGCTTTATAGTGGAGCTTTGTAACAATAAGTTGTCCTAGGTCTGCTGGCTAAGGTTTTGTAAAAGCTCTTCAGTTTTCATGTTTTGTGGATGTTAGTAAAGGATACAGAGTCACTGTCAAGACAGAAAGATCCAGTGGAATATCTTCTTTTCATTGTAATTCTTGTCTAGGAAAGAAAATGTAGAAAATACAAGACAGTGCGTCTAATCTTTTGATGCATGCATTGTCATTAAATGAACAGAATATACTGTGCATGTTTTGCAGTTGATCACGAGTGGCTTCAGCAGGACTGCCAATGTTTAAAGTTAACCACAGTCTGTTTAAAATATTTAGTATTCCACATGCGCACTTCCAAGTACAGTTGTAATAGGAGAGCAGGCCATTAATTTTGGTAGACTCCAAAAGGGCTGTGTAGAACATCTGGATAAAGCCCTTTTAGGGATCCCTTTAAGCAGTTTTTTCTCTTTTTCTGTCTGTCTCGAAATATCTTGTTCTATTTACATTTTCTTAAGATTTTCCACTCTTATGTTTTTGTTTTGACTCAAAATGTTATACAAGGAGCTAGTAGATAAACCAGCCCTGCTCTCTTCCTCTGATCCTCCTGCTAATCCTCACTTTACTAAGCCTAAGGAGCCAAGTCCTTCACCTCCACCAAAGAGTCAGGTAGGAATTCATAAGGAGAAAAATCTTTCTATAAATAATTAACGTACTATTTTTATGTAGTACGGCACGATTCAATGTCTTCAAATGACTCCAGAACACTCAAATTAATTGAGTTTAGGGTTCTTGAATTTAGTGTGGTAGTACCCAAAATAATACAGAAAAAATAGGTGAATAAGAGACCCCCCTCTGTTAGTTACAATACACTCTTCAGACAAGATCAGAAAGCTGTTTGAAGAATGAGTTTATGCACGCAAAGCACTCTAAATATGTGTGGGTCAAGTTCTGTGTGCTTAAATCAAGCAAACTCCCATTGACATCAGTGGAGAAATTGTGTATATATGTTGCAGTATATATAAATTTTGTGTGCTAGAAAAATACTGCAATACATTCAATGTGTTGATATATTCATGTACAGTAAGCTGTATAGTTTGATAGAATGCTAAGACAAAGGGAGTTTTGCTCAGTTTGACCCTATGAAACAATTCAGAATGATCCATGACTCAGTGCTCAACAAAGAGTTGGGATTCAGTTTAGATAAGCATCTAAGAGCTAAACAGTTATCCATTTTCCAGTCCTTTTGGGTGGAGCCCCAGATATTTTGTGGTAAGAATCTATGCTAGGAACCTCCATTGTAGCCCAGAATGAAACACTGAATACATTTTGGCTTTTTTTTTTTTTTTTTTTTTTTTTTAAGTCCCATTTCAAACAGTGTTGATACTTAATTTTAAAAACGCTGAATATTATTTTATGCAGTTCAGGTTGCTGTCTTGTTTCCATTTTTTGGAAGACCATTCTTGGCATGCCAGAAAAATCAGAGTGGCCTGCTGTAGAATGTGAGCTCCTTGTTCCGTACGCCTTCCCTCTATCTGATGGGTGCAAGGGTGGATCAGCCGATAATTCAGACAATGAACGTGATTTGGTTTGCAGGAATGGGATGAGAATCATTGTTTAAAGAAAGATATCCTTGTGTATAGTGTACCATTATTAACAATTTACAGGCTGACGTGTTTGTCTTTTTGAGAAATATGAATTTTTTTTATTTGCTAATTTCATGTAATTGATCAACCATTATAAAACAGAAGGCCTGATTTCATGAAAATACCAATGGGAGGATCATTTTTAATTACAGTGTGAAACCACAGATGTGGTTCAAAGACCATTTCTATTTGTAGTCTGAATTTTTTGAGCCACCTCTTACTTTATCAAAAACCCCAAACCTTTGGACCTGAAATGTATTCTGCGTAAGCTCAGAATAGAGTAGATCTTGAATTATGCGAAGTAAGTTGTGTTCCTCAGAGGTATTTTTACACTTCAATAGTTCAGTTTCATGCATGTTTTCTGTGGTAATAATGCACAACACTGCAGGACATCACAGGAGAATGTGTTGAATTCTCCCTCTAGTCCAGTGGTTCTCAGACTTTTGTACTGGTGACCCCTTTCAAACAGTAAGCTTCTGAATGTGGCCCCCACCCCCCTTATAAATTAAAAACACTTTTTTTTTTTAATGTATTTCACACCATTATAAATGCTGGAGGCAAAGCAGGGTTTGAGGTGGAGGCTGACAGCTCGTGACCCCCCATGTAATAACCTCATGACCCCTGAGGGATCCCAACCCTTAGTTTGAGAACCCCTGTCTAGTCACACTATTTAGAGTTACAAATAGAGACTGAGAGAGAGCTTGACTACAGGATGTGAAGACCTGCATGTGTTGTATGGTCCAAATATACTCCAGTGCATGGAAATATGTGTGAGTTTTATAGTAATGCAGTGTTTTAAAACATGGAAGAATACTGCATTATATGAAATGCTTAGATATGTGCATGGCTATGATACACGGTTGCGTGTGCTGTCTTAGAACATGCGTAAGTTGCGTGACAGTCCGAGAACAACTTTTTTCATTTGAAGTGTTTCCCAGTTTCAGGCAGTAACTAGTACTGAACATGTGGTCAGAGAACCAAAGCAGTCTTTGCATGGTTCTGATCGTGTGGCCAGGGGATCAAGAATTATAGAAAAAACAGACATGCAGTCCAGGCTTTCAGAAACTCTTGCATCTACCTGTCCTGCTGCATTTGTGATTTCTGGAGTGCTTAAACGCCTTCAGCACGTGGAGGAAAAAATTAATCAGGTGACAAGCTATTTCATTTTTAACTTCTGTCTCTCTTAACTGTGTTTATTCTGGTTAATTCTTCTATGTACACTATATATACTGTATTTACAGACTTCTGTTACATAATTAAGACATAAATTGCCTTTCCCTATACATATTGAATTTCTGCCTTTTCTTGTATGACTGCTATCTAAAATCTGTCTCTCTGTTCTGTTTCCCTTCCTTGGCTTTTACTGCAGAAGAAAGCTCAGTCCGTAGCAAATAGGGACTTTCATAAAAAGAACATTAAAGAGAGAGCAGCTCATCTTGCCTCAATGTTTGGATACGTGGACTTACCAAAGGTGAATATTTAGGTTTTGCAGCTGCAAAAACAATAGTCTAGAAGAAACCATATGTAAGTTAGACGTTTGCAGCAACTTTATATTTTCACTTCTTTTTATTTTGAGTGAAGCTAAAACAGTCAGGAGTTCAGATTCCAGTACATCATGCAGAATGACTTGTGTTGTTAAAAGAAGGTAATTATGTTATGTATTTTTAGTGAAAATATGGAATAACCAGATATTTAAAGTGTGAGAATATTTAAGCATACCTGAAACATACTAGAAAACAGCTCATTATAAAGGTGTCTTGATAATTCAAATGCTGGTAGCTTTAGAAATAGAAATGACTTGACAAGGTGAATATTCAATCAGCTGATCAATGTGTTCACTGTATAGGTTTGTTTTTATCTTAAAAACTATTCCACTTCTTCTGTTGCTACTTATGGGTGTGGTTTCTGATCGAATGGCCAGGTGCAGTCAGGATATTGGTTGAAGTGAAAGTTTTGGGGTGACGATTTCTGTGACTCCTCACTGTCAGATGTACAGATAGGCCTGGGTTATGTTATCCTGCTGCAGACCAGTATCCCAGATTCTACTGAATCTCTTACCCTCTCTCTGCACCACTGCAGTGAATGAATTTTATTTGGAAACTACTAATTACCCTTCACTGTTCTGAACAGAAAAGGAGCTGACTTAATAGCCTAATAGAGGACGACTAGGAAATTGGGAGAGGGGGAAATTGTTGTTAAGGCTTTTGTTGACTGATACAAAACAGAGATCAATATTTTCTCTTGAGAGGCAATGTAGATATTCTCCAAAGTAAGAAGTCAGTGTATGTGTAATTCCATAAATCTCTATCAGAAATATTGGAAACTTTCTCCAATATGTTCATGAATTCCAATGTAACACTTTTTTTTCTTTTGAAATTAAGTGGTACAGAGGAGATGGAAGTCAGTGATTCAGGAAAAAATTGACTGCACCTCTAATCTATCATGAAGCAGAAAGATGCTGTCTAATTGGCTCAGGTTTCAAAGTGGTAGCCGTGTTAGTCTGTATCAGCAAAAATAACGAGAAGTACTTGTGGCACCTTAGAAACTAACAAATTTTTGGGGGCAAAACCTTTCATGGGCTAAAACCAACTTCATCGGATGCAAGCAGTGGAAAATACAGTAGGAAGAGAGATTATATGCAGAGAACATGAGAAAATGGGTGTTGCTATATCAACTCTAACGAGACTAATCAATTACAATTACAAGCCTGTATTAGCAGGAGAAAAAAAACTTTTGTATGATAATCAGGATGGCCCATTTCAAACAGTTAACAAGAAGATGTGAACAACAATAGAGGAAAAATTAGCATGGGGAAATAGTTTTTACTTTTGTGTAATGATCCATCCACTCCCAGTCTTTATTCAAGCCTAATTTAATGGTGTCCAGTTTGCAAATTAATTCCAGTTCTGCAGTTTCTCATTAGAGTGTGTTTTTGAAGTTGTGTTGTTGAAGAATTGTGACTTTTAGGTCTGTAATTGAGTAATCAGGGAGGTTAAAGTGTTCTCCAACTGGTTTTTGAATGTTATAATTCTTGGCATCTGATTTGTGTCCATTTATTCTCTTACATAGAGTCTGTCTGGTTTGGCCAATGTACATGCCAGAGGGGCATTGCTGGCATATGATGGCCAGGGCCGGCTCCAGGCACCAGCTCAGCAAGCAGGTGCTTGGGGTGGCCAAGGGGAAGGGGCGGCACATCAGGCTTTTCGGTGGCAGGTCCCTTGGTCCCTCTCGGAGGGAAGTACCTGCTGCCGAATGGCTGCCAAAGAAGAGAGCAGGGCTGTGGAGTTACCACCGAATTGCCGCCTATCACGATAGCGGCTTTTTTTTTTTTCCTCCTCACCGTTTGGGGCGGCAAAAACCTTGGAGCCGGCTCTGATGATGTATATATCACACTGGTAGATGTGCAGGTGAACAAGCCTCTGATGGTGTGGCTGATGTGATTAGGTCCTATGATAGTGTCTCTTGAATAGATATGTGGACAGAGTTGGCAACAGGCTTTGTTGCAAGGATAGGTTCCTGGATTCGTGTTTTTTTTGTGTGGTATGTAGTTGCTGGTGAGTATTTGCTTCAGGTTGGGGGCTGTCTGTAAGCAAGGACTGGCCTGTCTCCCAAGATCTGTGAGATTGAGGGATCCATCAAGGATCTACAACCTATTCTGAAAGAGATGTGCTGGAGAGGTTTTAATTGAGGGCTGAAGGTGATGGCTAGTGGCGTTCTGTTAATTTCTTTGTTGGGCCTGTCCTGTAGTAGGTGACTTCTGGATATTCTTCTGGCTTTGTCAGTCTGTTTCTTCACTTCACCATGTAGGTATTTTAGTTTTAAGAACGCTTGATAGAAATTGTGTAGATGTTTGTCTCTGTCTGAGGGATTAGAGGAAATGTGGTTGTATCTTAGAGCTTGGCTATAGACAATGGATCAGGTGATGTGGTCTGGATGAAAGCTGGAGGCGTGTAGTAAGTATAGCAGTCAGCAGGTTTCCGGTATAGGGTGGTGTTTATGTGACCATCGCTTATTTGCACTGTAGTGTCCAGGAAGTGGATCTCTTGTGTGGACTGGTCCAGGCTGAGGTTGATGGTGGGATGGAAATTGTTGAAATCCTGGTGGAATTCCTCAAGGGCTACTTTTCCATGGGTCCAGATGATGACGATCTCATCAATGTAGCGCAAGTAGAGTAGGGGCATTAGGGGACGAGAGCTGAGGAAGCATTGTTCTAAATCAGCCATAAAAATGTTGGCATACTGTGGGGCCATGCGGGTACCAATAGCAGTGCCGCTGACTTGATGGTATAAATTGTCCCCAAATGTGAAATAGTTGTGGGTGAGGACAAAGTCATAAAGTTCAGCCACCAGGTTTGCTGTGGCGTTATCGAGGATAGTGTTCCTGATGGCTTGTAGTCCATCTTTGTGTGGAATGTTAGTGTCGAGGGCTTCTACATCCATAGTGGCCAGGATGGTGTTTTCTGGAAGATCACCAATGGATTGTAGTTTCCTCAGGAAGTCAGTGATGTCTCGAAGTTTACTAGGAGTGCTGGTAACATAGGGCCTAAGGAGAGAGTCTACGTAGCCAGACAATCCTGCTGTCAGGGTGCCAATGCCTGAGATGATGGGAGATCCAGGATTTCCAGGATTTATTGGGTAGCAGCTAGAATACCCTTGGTTGGGGTTCTAGGGATGTGTTCATGCAGATTTGTTCCTGTGCTTTTTCAGGGAGTTTCTTGAGCAGATGGTGTAGTTTCTTTTGGAACCCTCAGTGGGATCAGAGGGTAATGGCCTGTAGAATGTGATGTTAACGCCACATTCTACAGGCCATTACCCTACAGGCCATTACACCCTGATCCCATATTTTTTTCATGTTCTCTGTGTGTATATATAGCTTCCTACCGTATTTTCCACTACATGCATCTGATGAAGTGGGTTTTAGCCCATTAAAGCTTGTGCCCAAATAAATTTGTTAGTCTCTAAGGTGCCGCAAGTACTCCTAGTGTTTTTTGCTAATTGGCTCAGCAGATTTCACTTAACTGTAGCAAGTTGGAACGCGCTTATTTGAGGAGATATTCTGTTTGGCTAATGTTGTACCGAACTTTTGCATTTACTTCTGAGGTCAAATTTACTACCTCGTCTTGTGACTTTTTTCAGCCAATTGTGACCCAATAGAAAAATAATTTCTATTTATTCAGTCACTTGTACTGACTTCAATTGTTCAGCACTTGTAGATACCAGATCATAATTAAATGTTGTTAAATTCATACGGTTACAATTAATAATGGTCTCATTATCCCAGCCATTCATATTGTCCACTTAAAAATATTTTCAGTGTGGCACACATCAAATTGAGTGCAGATTCCATTAATCATAATAATAGGCCTTATTGCTTATGTGTTAAGTGAAAACCTGCACTACAAAATTTTGTACATGCACAAGATCATACACCTATTGTGCGAAATGACACTATTTCCTAATATATTAAAATAGTGGACTGAATTCTGTAAAACACTCCATAGTAATGAGAAACCTAAGTAATTGCAAAACGCACTCTCTGAAGAGGTTAATCTACTAGACTGATGCATTCCCTTGTAAGAGTTGCAGCAGATACTGTTCTCTGGAAGCTGCTTATTGTGTTCTGTTACTCTTCACTGTACGTTTTAATAATGTGTACCTTAACAAAGAGCCAAGTCATGTTTATTTGACCAGAGTAGCAGAGTTTGTTTTGAAGTAACTGTACTGTTACTACCTTCCTAACCTTTTCTTGTGCATGGTTGTGCAATTCCATCATCTTAATACTTGTTAATGTGACTATCCTTTCTGTTATTTCTGCTCTATACAGAATAAACTACCTATTACAGGCCTATCCTATTATCAGCCCCCAACTCCCTCTTGCCTTCAAGCTCATGATTCAGCTACTACTTCATCTTCATCATCTATTCACTCAGCTTCCCCTGCTGTTCAATCTAGCAAGGTATTCTATTAACAGATTTTCATATAAAATCCATTCTTGCTCTGAAAACTGCAGAAGGATTGGCTCAGATTGACGGTCATGGCTTTGCATGGAGAATCTTTGCGTACTATGTTTCACATTGAATGCAGAGGTTTAAACGGCTCACTTTTTTTGTTTACTTCTGCATGTTTGTAAAAGGAAAATATCACAAAAAGTAATTCAGATTAAAAACTAAGACGTAGGTCATACGTTTCTAAGAATTTTAATCTTAGCAGTAGCTAATTTTAAATGGTTTTTTTGTTTCCTTTTAATAATACTGCAAACTCTCTTTTGAGAATTAAATGCTTGAGCACGCATTTCCTCTATAAAAGCAGCTTTGATACATAAGAAATAGGCATAAAGTGACTGAAGACAATTTGATCAATTTAAAATCCAACAAATATAGAGTTTCCATTAATGATGAAGTAACACAAGCTTTGATCTGGCTAAGCTTAAAAAGGTTCTGCTTCCTTCTCCCCTACATGCAGAAACCATTTTAATTGGGGTATTTTCAGCCATCTCCTTTTGGAGGCCAGATCTTTGGGAAGTACCTACGTGTCCTTTCTGTCCTCCAATGGTTATGGCAACAGCAGCACAGATTGTCTTTCAAGCCTCAGAACAAATAAGCATATTGAACAGGTTTGGAGTAAGAATAAGTGGGGAAGCCATAAAGTTGCTAGAAATGTTAAAGAGCAGCTGTGGGAACCAACATTGAGGCGTCTGGAACCAGTAGGTGCTACCACCACATTTAAGAAGCGGGAGTTAGGGAAGGGTTGTTTATCAAAACCTAAAATGGTTTGCCATGTGTTTTGGAGGCTGAGAGATCATCTGCTCAAACCTTTCAACCCATCCTTCCTCCACTTTAGGCCTGATCTACACTACATGTTTAAACCGATTTTAGCAGCATTAAACCGATTTAACGCTGTACCCGTCCACACGACGAGGCCCTTTATATCGATATAAAGGGCTCTTTAAATCGGTTTCTGTACTCCTCCCCAAC